>NC_065920.1:38667543-38680270 GCF_024586455.1 Bactrocera neohumeralis | reverse complement strand
TAAAAATCGCATAGGCTACTACTCTTGTAAATTTCTGATAAAACTTTCGAATTTGTATTGAAAATAAAACAGCTTATGTGGAGTATAGAAATGGTCGGAATAAAACTATTTCTCAAACAATAGTGTATATTATTATAAGCTATTTTATGAGTTAAAGTTTTGATGAATTGTATTTATTTCTACAGGCTAAAATGGAGTATAATGCGCATACACTATTATTCTTTTAACAACTTTGCAGTAGCAATTTCAAGCAAAATAGCGCGTATGAGCTTATACACTTATTGAAGGAATTTTTTGAACATGAAACTACACACCATTTTTTCCAATGACATTTTGACCCACTTTGTGGAAGTAGAATTTGACGAAATTTTGACCAGACATAGAATCAATAATGGAGATTCTAAATATGCAATAAAAAAATACTGGCGTATGAGCACATACGCTATTGTTATATTGAGGGGACGATATTTAATAAATATTTATTTTGTAGACAAGTGACTCGACATAATGTCAGGGTGCCCAAAGATGGAGTGAGGGAACGCTTGCACGCCTATGGTTTGGCTTTGAACACCCAAAATAATATTTTGGATCAGATGACGGAGTTGATGTCATCAATGAGGGTAATTGGCAAAACTGGATTGCTTCCATTCCAAAAAGGTTTTGCAGTATAACACTTTAGCTGCATATTTAATAAGTTCTTTTCTTTAACGTTTGATTTTACTTTTGATTTACAGGTATACTCCAAAGCAATAATGCTCTGAAATTGCTGCTGTATGATTTACGCCAGCAGTACAAAATCGACTACGTTTTAACCTACCGCCTAAACCAGAACGTTTTGGAGAATTTCTTCGGAATAATAAGGTCAAAACGCGGCCTTCACGATCACCCTGATAGACAGGAGTTTAAGTATCGACTGCGTTCGTATATATGTATTTGGTCACAACGAAGGAGCAATAACAGAAGCAGAAAACGTAGAAATCGATAATACCCCGGATTTAGAGGAGAATTATCTATCTCTTACCGGTAATTATCAAAATATTTAAAAGTACATAGTATTATAATCTTAAATTAAAGACAAAATTTTAGTATAAAATTGTAATGTATAAAATTAACTAAACATGTATTCCATTTATTTATACGCATATACATACATACCTATGTATGTTTCTTATATTTTTGCAGGTAATATTTTTCAGCGTGTGTCAGTTGATCTAAATACCACTGACCCAACTGAAAAAAATGAGGATTTGGAGACGCTGAACAACGATGGTCTTGAAAATTTGGCAGGGTATATCTGCCACAAACTTGGGAAAGATATCCCCGAAATTTGTGCCAACTCCGAGAATAGTTCGTCGTTCACTTGGGTGGATCACCTTTCTGAAGGAGGGCTCTCAAGGCCAACAGATATGTTGATGGAGCACATGAGAGCCTTACAAGCAATATTTGACGAAGTAAATAGCAGCGAATTGTATATTTGTACAAATTATATTAAGAACCACTTAGATTTAAGTAATTCTATAAATTGTAGCACTAAGGTAAAATAACTGTTTTTTAGAGCTAGAATGTATTTAAGAATTCGTTCCTTAAACAAAAATATAATTGAAAATATGTACAGCAAAAAAAGAAAATTAAACAAGACAATAAATTGAGACATGAAAAAATTAAATATAAAACTTTATATTAATGTATATGTAGGTATGTAAAAATGCCTATTAAAAATATTTGGTTCTTTTATTAAAATTCCATTTTATTGATATTAACTTTTGATGATATTTACATGAAAAACAAACAAAATAAAATCAGCTGATAGTACGTTGGTCAATCGTGACGTAGATGCGCAGAACGATGCAAAATTTGATTTGTATATCAAATGTAACACTAAACGATTCTGGGCGGTCTCGCACACATAACATAAACAAATAACCAATAGCCAGTATAGTATACTTAACATAAACAAATAAGCAATAGTAAGTATAGTTAAGATTCTCTGTTCACCCAAAAAGCAGTCTCAATCCGAATCTCTAATAATAAAGACGTGCACTCACAATTTTGTGTCTATGTTTAATTGATTAGGGACTAGCTGACCCGGCGAACTTCGCACCTCCTAATTATTGGAGGCATATTTAGTAAGTCACAAACACATGACACAATACTTTTTTAATTTTATTGAAATTTGCTGCTTTTAGATTTTTAGGAATATTAAAGAATTATAGTATACATGCACAGCAAAGAGACGTTAAAATTTCAAGTGACATTTTACCATAGACAATTTTTTTTGAGTGAATACTGACAAATATTTACGCTATAACTATCAAACTACATCTGTCGTTTTTTTTGACGATGGCCATGATTAGGAAAAGAAGAAGAACTACATCTGTCATCGAGAAAATAAAGAATTCAAACAACTATAATATAGTTATAGTGAAGCTATATATCCCTCAACTCCTTAAAATGCATTGTCCGTTTTGTAAAAAGTGGATGGAACGGCAGAAAAAAAAATAATAACTGTCCAGATTGTATTAAATTATTATTAAGATGCGACGAATGCTGCAACATAATCGTTGTTACCTTCAGATTTTGTACCAAGTGTGGTAAGAATGTAGAACGAATAATACGCGTGAACAGGGCAGAAGTACAAAAAATATATTAAAGCAAAAGCTGCTATCTAAACCAAAACACGTTTCTACAATGCCATCTTCATCATCTGAGGAGACATTCTGTGAATTAAATTTATCGGCCGAAGACATACAGGACATTCAAGTTATTGAAGACAGCCAAAAGCCCAACATCAAGAATGTTCTGGTAGATATTGATGTTATTGAAGACAGCCAGCAGCTCAACATTGATAATGTTCTGATCGAATCAGATTTGTCCGAGTCGCCTAGTACTTCCACCATATTATCATGTCCTGGCGAGCCAAGTGTTTCCCAAGTAGATGGAGCCAAGTTGATGGAAATAGAGAGTTACTAATACACGTTGACATTAAGGATCCAAATCCACATATTATATACATACATATTAAGTCATTTATTTATATTTATACACTTCATATACAAAAATTTAAAATTTTCTTGGATGTGCTCGTTTCTGGACTGTGAACATGATAAACAAATCTTTGCTTAAATTAAATACAACGCAGTTATGATCATATACAGTTAATTAATATAGTGCTTTTTGGTAGACAATATTTTTAGTTTTTTTTTGCGGTGCGTAAATAAATAAGGATGTTGGTTTTCCGACACGCGAACACGCAACGTATAATTGTCCATGTGCGAAACAGGGAAACTTTAAGTTTATTCCGCAAACTTGCAACGATTGGCCTTGCGATTTATTTATGGTCATCGCAAACGCCAGACGCACGGGAAATTGCAACCTCTTAAAATCAAATGGCAAATCCGTTGGAATCATAGGTATTCGTGGAATTAAGACATCCTCTCCTTTGTATTTTCCTTTGATTATTTTAGCTTCGATGATGGTTTTCATGAGTTTCTTCACAACCAATCTCGTTCCATTGCAAAGTCGAGGTTGATTAATATTACGCAGCATGATGACAACTGACCCTACTTTTAATTTCAAATTACATATATGGTGGTAGTCCAGGCAAGTCCAATGAATTTAAAAATTCTGTAGGATAGTTGACTACGTCATCCTGGTTTGTGGCCGTGTCAACTGATTTGTACGTAAACAACTCTCCTGGAAGGAAATTCTGAATGGTAGCATTGAGATCATCGACATCTTTGTTTTTTTCTGCCAATATTGCTCGTTCACTTAGCCAATCGTGGTTATTATATTGTTGTTTAATGTCCAGAAAAACAAGCTGAATAAGCTCCTTTTTCCATTCTGTGAAGTGACAGAAATCTGTGGGAAAAGTCATTAATCCGGTCGAGCTGTCAACTGCGACCTTACCATTGCCAATATCCAGCAACTGCTTCGAAAAGTCGCAGTTTGATCTTGTTGCAAAAACACTCGCATGTTAGTAGTTAATTGTAGTGTCTTTATGTTCCGCCACAAATTTGATGTTTAGACATGCGTTTATTTCGTCAGCAACAGTCGATCGAGGAATTACTGGACACCTGACAACAGTATCATAGCTCCACCAAAAATGTTTTGGTTATCACGTAAATCTTTTAACGTCCTATCTAGTGCCTCCAGCGACCTCTTGTGGGCCATTGTGCATTCGTCCCAAATTATCAATTTGCATACTTGGAGAGTCTTCGCCATAGCGCTATTTTTGGCAATATTGCAAACTGGCGTTTCGTTGATATGCATGTTTAATGGTAATTTTAAGGCTGAATGTGCAGTTCGTCCGCCTTCTAATAAAGTTGCTGCTATTCCAGATGAAGCCAACGCTAAGGCTACCTCATTTAGCGATCGGATCTTTGCTAATAGCAATGAAATTAGGAACGTTTTCCCAGTACCCCCAGAAGAATCAAGAAAGTAAATCCCCCCAGACCCACTGTTTACAGCTTGTGTTAAACGATCGTACGCAATCCTTTGTTCTTCGTTCAATTGCGGAACAGTTGTGCGAACTGCTTCGGTCATAGCTTGAGTATCGTACTGGAGTTCTCTTTGCAACTCTTGGTTTAATGCATCTTGCATAGCACGATTGGGTGCTGTCAGGCCCAAACACGACAATACTTTATTTGCCATCAACAAACACATATCTTCTATTATGATCAATGTGTCATTGTAAATCTATGCCGTAATTTCCAATGTAGGATTCAAAGTTTCACAACGCACGCGATGCAACACATCCTCAGACATGTCATCCCTATATTTCATCCACAAATCATTCGGATTTGGGGGAAATATGTCGATATTATAATCGCAAACAGTGGGCGAATTTGATGCGGCGATGAAGATATCACGGAATCCTTGAGCGTATCATCCCAATGCGAATCGTTTTTAAGCAACCGTAATAATTGACACGCCTCACGGTAAGTCGCACACAGATGTCCATCAACTGTTCGCAATTATTGAAAAGATGTCGGACCAGGAACATTCACCAATAACAATCTAAGATAATAACATTCATCGTTATTAGGATGTACTGTATATATACGGCCTATAGCATCTGTGGCAAATACATTTTCATATCCTTGAACACGACCCTTGTTTACGACGCTGAAAAGACTTTGATGATGCGTTCCATGTGTAGTAGCGCGGCATATCAGCATACAGCAAAGTGCGAGCGAATTGATCAGTTGCACAAATTGAGAAGAAACCTGTCAATGTGGTCACAGGTGGACGTGCCGCTCTATCCACAGCGTTGTTTGGGTTGAAATACACTCGTTGTCCATTTTCTAAATGAACTGCCAAATGCAATACAGTGGGATGTCTTTCAAGAATTCAAACGAAAATATGCGCCAAATAGCCTCATTGCTGCTTACATAGCGACCCATCTGATAGTGAGACACTTCATCATTTGTGTTTGTTACTGCGAACATGGCCATGTCGCTATCTTTGTTAACATATTTACATATGTACTTCATGGATTTCACAGAGTTACAAAATTCCACGTTGATGTGAGCTTCAAAAGTTTTGGACAATATGGGCGAGAACGGCACAATCCAACGATTGTCTACATGAAAATCTTGTCCTTTTATCTTGACATCTACAGATCGTTTCATCAGGAATTTCGGCTGAAATAATGGAATCAATTTCTTCTGGCCTTATTTTGTCAACCAACCAGACTAATATATGAGCATGTGGCAAACCACGCTTTTGCCACTCAAGAGAGTACATCCAACAACGTACTTGGCCATACACACGATTATTTGTAATGAAATTCATTAAAGATTTTAATTTTTGCTTGTAAACTCTGGCTGTGATGTCATGCCTATCAAGTGGTGTTTGGTTGTGTAGCAGTTCTTTTTTTATTTCAATCCATTGTGGGTTACAGGTGAATGTAATAAATAGGTCTGGACGGCCATACTTTCGAACATAAGACATCGCATCTTGAGCGTACTCGTGCATGTGGCGCGGGCTTCCGATGTAAGTGGCCGGTAAAATGTCATTCTTCCTACATTATTTACATTGCCGTCAGCATTGATTGCATCGCGAAGATGAATGTACTCTTCAGATCGAAGCTGCTGTTTTTTAAGATGGATGTATGTCAATCTTTCAGTCTCAATTTTGACGTACATGTCCACTGCATACTGATGAAAGAGCCGTTGACACATCAAAATGTGATTTACTTCACCTTCACGGATCATGAGTCTGTATTTCTCTCACGATATGGGCCGAATGCTTCGGATCATTGTCTTGATACAAGTGAAATGTACTCTCTATACCCAGTTTATTTGCACTTTGCTTTAGATTTTCTCGCAAAATTTGTAAATACTGCAATTTGTCCATATTCCCTTCCACGAAGCAAAGATTTCCAACTCCTGCAGCCGAACAAGCACCCCACACCATCACATGTCCACCCCCATGTTTCAATGTAGGTCGAAGATGTTTCGGATCCAGCTCTTCATTCGGTCTTCGCCATACGTTTACTCTCCCGTCTGATCCAAATAAGTTAAATTTAGATTCGTCCACAAATACTACGTTTTTCCAGAACTCAAAATCTTTCATGTTTTCGATTTTTCTTGTTTTTCTCACTAACGAATGGTTTTTTCCGAGCTATTCTTCCATGTAAACCAGCCTTGTGAAGAACCCTTCTGATAGTTGTTGCACTGGATTTTGTATTAAATTGTTCAGCTAACATATCTCGAAGGTTTGGAGCACTTAGACGTGGATTTAATTTTACATTTTTGAGAATCCAACGCTCTTCACGTTCATTTAGCACTTTCTTACCAGGATGTTTTGGTTTATTTGCAATTCGATTTTCTTCGTTATAGCGTTTTATTATATTTTTTATTGTGCTGCGTGGTCTTTTAACTATATCTGCTATTACTCTTTGACTTTTACCGTTTTTATAATGTTGTATAATTAAATTTCGTATTTCATTTGTGGTTTGAGGAGCCATTTTACGAAAATGTGCAATATCTTACACTCTCAAAATAGCATATAGAACTAAAAAGTCGATCTGATGAAAAATATGTCTAAACTAAGCAAACAGACAAAAAATTGCTAACGGTTTTAGTAAAATACAGTTATATGAGTTGATTTCAATGAATGGGTCATTTTGAGTGGCGCGTCATTTTATGGTGTGTTTTGATATTTTATTGTAAATACTGAAAATACCGCCATCTCACTCAATGCTTTTTGGTTTTTTATATTGCTTACTAGTTGAGGTTTGAGGAAAATAATAGCAATTCAAAATAAATAATAAAGGCTTGGTGTTATAATACGTTTTGTAAACTTCTCACAGGTGGGCCATTTTGAATGGCACTCACTGTATGATAAAAAAATACATTTATATATTGAACATATAAAATATTTTATTTTGTATAATCTAATTACCTGTTGTTGGATTAACCATTTTGATATTAAAATGGTACCCATCTTCTCCCTGCCAGAAAATTAATGGGTATTGTAAAGCATCATAAGCTCTATGTGTTTCATATACACGTTTCAATTCATTGTTCCGGCGATGAAGTACAATATCTCTTGATTGCAAATTCTCTCCAACAACGACAATAGCCACTTCATCTATTGTCGGTGAATTAAACCTCCTTGCATGCTCTCCTGCAGGTGTTTTGTCGGCTCTTATTACAATATTATGGCTGTCTGATGGCATCCGATCCAGTGCCATTTTGAACATCTTCACTAATTCATTATTCTCATGAAGAAATGTTTGCAGTTGTTGGACAATGATTCGCTTGACGGTTGGATTATGACCACAACGTGTATCAACTTCCACATCTTGATTGCCCATAAAATAAATTTGCAAAAATTTATGATCTGCATCTGGCACTGGCAGCATTGCCCCCAGTAGGTGATGAATTTGTCCTTGTATCTGTAATTGTTTAAGAACTGGTTAAATTAATTGTGATACAAATACAAATTAGAATTTCATTAAAACAATTATGGTATACTACCTTGAAAGTAGGCATGAACCCGTCTTGTACTATATGCGTTGCACCAAACGATGTCATTTGGAAGCAATTATTATATTTTTGGATGTTAGCCAAGAAGTGTTTAGACTCACTTTCCATCCCATTAACTAATGAGTGTAACGGTTCAGGTGGTGGAACCAATTGAGGCAATTGTACATTGCCACCAGCACAATATAATCCTGCAGGTTCACTACTGTACTTTAATGCTTTACAATGTTGACAAATGATTGACATTTCTCCAATCGTCACAGATTTGTCGGCACTATAATCAAATTCCGGATCGTAGGAAAATGCTCCTCGTTCGAGGTTTACAGGAGCATTGCGTCTGCGGAATCGATTAAATTCGTTATCCCGTGCTCGCTGCTGTTGTGATCGATGTGCACGAACTCGTTCCATTCTCCCCCTATCCACTTGATAGTTATTTACTCTTGAACGTAATTCTCCCATACTTGTACGACTGTTATCATTATCAGCATCTCGCTGGTCATTAGTGCGGTTGGAGCGTAAAGTAGCTCGTTGCACATTTACACGACTTCGACGACCTATGTCAGGTCGTTTTCTTTTCCTCGGCATTGTAAGCAGCGAGAAGAAAATCACTTTTAGCAGTATTTCAATATTTCTCCAATTAAATGTTTCTTTTTTTAACATGAGATGACAAAACCAAGGATGTGAAAGTAGGAGCGCAGCAAAAGGTCTCTAAATTTATGGACAAAACAATGTAACGTTCGGATACACGTGCTTTTTACATGAGATGACAAAACAATGGAACGTTCGGATACACTTATTACAGGGCATCTCGACAGGATAGAATTTATCGAATACTAACTGTTATTGCCATTGCCAAATCTGTATGTGGGCATTTGCTATCATGATATAATCATTTGCGCAAAAGCGTAGGGTAGGTAGGTTCGAGATGATGTAGCGTATGCTTTGAGCTCTTGAAAATTTTATTTTATGTAGGGCACGTTTTGAGCTCTTGAACTGCTTAAATCTTTTGTATGGAACATAAAAAAAGGATAAATATCCTTTTGTTTACAAATGTTTTTTTGGAAAAAATAAGATAATAACAAAGGATAAAGATCCTTTTTTACAATTGTATTTCTGGGAAAAATAAGAATTTATATTTTTGGATTACTATATAATAATTGTGGCATAACTTTTATATACCAATTAAAATAATACATTTAAAACGAGATATGATATTTTGATTTATGCTTCTATAAGTTTATTAAATTTAAGACTTCCCAACCCAATTTGCATAATATTTCTATAAATTAACAATATTATACTAAATATTAAATGTTAAATTGAAAATGTACTTTATTTTTATAATATAACACAACCGTCTTAACTCGCTCTTTTAATTTTCATATTACGAAAATTAAAATGCCGTCGGCATATGTGGAAATGGGATATGTTGCCTCTTTGAAATTTTCATATAAATGAAAACTGCGCTGTTAAACTGCTGAAGAGACAGCTTCTAGCTTACCATATATGGCAAACTATGTAGTATTCTATATCTAGTAAGCAATGAGCAATGTGGAGTCTGCACAGGCAGAGATGCCCCGTTATTATAATAAAAGTATTTTTGAGAGTTGGTAACACTGTAAGGTTGGCACCATCAAACATGTCAACACATTAATTATATTTATATATTTTGAAATTTGAAATTGAAATTTAAATACACGATGTTATGAGCAAAGTTGATATTATGTTGTCGATTCAAAAGTCTTGTTTTAATGCGTTCTTCAATTGGAGTGGAACTGAGAGTACAAATACAATACAGTACAAATACCGTCAAATGTTTGACAGCAAGTAAGTGGTCAACTTTTATATGGGAAAATGGAATTGTCGTTTTACTCTATCTTACTCGTAATTTTTCCTTATTTGCTCACCGTTTAGACCTACCCTGGACGACGACAAACATTTTAAAACCAAAGTCAGCTCAATCGGCCCAGCCGTTCTCGAGTTTTAATCAGACTAACGAAGAACAATTCATTTTTATTTATATAGGTTTGTGCGTTGTCCTTAGTCAATAAGACATTTATTTGACTCATTTTACTATATATGTATGTATATTGGTGATATAGGCCTACTGGGGAACCGAAAACTGGAAATGCAAAATTTCAAAATAAATATTTAATAATGCCCAACTCCAATTTATTTAGAGTGGCACCACTGATGAATACTGTAAAAAATGCGCATTTTGACTAAGCTCTCACCAAACGAAGAGTTTCGTATAATATTACCTTTTTTTCTATATTGGTGAGCATTGTAAAATGAATGCATCGGGAGAAAACTGTAAGCAAATTTTAAACATACATAAGAAGAATACGTGCAAACAATGGGTCTCCTATACTGCATAAAGAATGACACAAACACCCAAATAGATTCGGCATCCTAATGATGATGACTATACTTTGCTAAACGATGGTGAGGACGTGTCAGTGAACGAAACACAAGTGCTAAATACTTCAAAGCCACCGCCGTTAATCATACCTAGGGTTTATAACATAAGCTTAATTAATAACATTATTTCAGGTATAATTTCCAAAAAAGAATTTAGTTATACATAAATCGCTAAGTGATGGACAAATTAGAGTTATGATAAATAATATTGAATCATAAAGAAATTTTTTTAATCATTTAGACAGTGTTAAGGTGTGTTTTCACACATATCGATTCAAATAGGAGCGGCCATATAGAGTGGTGGCAAAATGTGTTCACTTTTCCAATACTTTGGAGGAAATAATTAATAATATTAATGTATTAGGACATAAAGTAACAGCGTTTCTAATTTTTAAAGTAGAATAACTAAGCAACCATTATCAATGCTCCTTGTTGATTTGGAGCCCAGCGCTAATAATAATGACATTTATCAGCTTAATAGTTTCTGTTTAATCCAAACAAATACTCCTCTGCATTACTCCCACAAATTACATAAAGTAATAGAGGCGTAATGCAGAGGAATATCAACCGCCCTAACTTCACTCATCAGAATAAAAGGAGAAACAAAAATTCCCGCGCTTTCTGCACAAAATTTATTATTATAAAACAAACAGAAGTAAACACAGTGATACATCCAAGTGGACGAACACAGGAAAAACCATAAAAAAGCACTTCAATCAAACACATCAAAACAGGATATAAAGGAATCATAATTCACAACAGGTTGTAATAATTAAATAAACTAACATAGAATTACATACATATTAACATATTGTGTGGTAAAACACACACACCCATATATTTATACATACACACAATTATATTTATATATACACACAATTATATTTGTATATACCCAAATTGAATATTAAACCAGAGTTTTATAACGTTTAAACTTAAATTAATATCTTTTAATTATTCAAAATCGGCCCCATACGTCGACATACCCCGACATTTTTGGTCCTTCGAGCCGGATAATAAAAGAAAAAGTCTTCGTGGGAATTTTACCAACAACATCGTTGGAATTCCAGAATCCAACCCAAAAGTTAAAAGAGTGCACCCAGCAAACAAAAAGCCTGTCAGCTAAATCAACAAATACCCAAACGAGTAACTCAAACCAAAAACAAAACGAAATTAACAAAAAGCGGAAAAACTGTAAGTTCGACCATATTTTTATACTCTCGCAACAATGTTGCTAACGAGAGTATTATAGTTTTGTTCACATAACGGTTGTTTGTAAGTCCTAAAACTAAAAGAGTCAGATATAGGGTTATATATACCAAAGTGATCAAGGCGACGAGTAGAGTCGAAATCCGGATGTCTGTCTGTCCGTCCGTCCGTCTGTCCGTCCGTGCAAGCTGTAACTTCAGTAAAAATTGAGATATCATGATGAAACTTGGTACACGTATTCCTTGGATCCAAAGGTTAAGTTCGAAGATGGGCAAAATCGGCCCACTGCCACGCCCACAAAATGGCGGAAACCGAAAACCTATGAAGTGTCATAACTAAGCCATAAATAAAGATATTAAAGTGAAATTTGGCACAAAAGACCGCATCAGGGAGGGCCATATTTGGACGCAATTGTTTTGGAAAAGTACTATGAACGTATTATGAAATCTCGATTATCACTTTACCATGCGAGAGTATAAAATGTTCGGTGACACCCGAACTTAGCCCTTCCTTACTTGTTTCTATATATTATTATAAAGTGCAAATCATATTTGTTAAAAAATACCCAATTGTCAAATTGTGTCCGTAAGCACATTTAAGCATAATTTATTGGTTCTAGTGGGTTGACAAAAATTTGATTTATACTATTTAATTATATATATGTACATACATACCTGCATATACTTACCCAAGAGAAGAAGTGCAATAATAATATATATGCATTAGACTTCTGCATGAATGTACCCAAATCTAACTTGACAGACCTGTACAGTAGTATAGTGTTCTTAAAAATACTGCACTCATTCTTTGCTGTGCAGTATACCTCTTAGGGCAGAAGTAGGTAGTACAGCATTTTTCTTGACCTCATTTAGAGTGAGAACAGTATATGGTTGTACTCCTTGTGAGTGAGTACTACATTTGTCATTTTTTTAATACGCTGTACATTAAGCGAAACTATAAGGACAGCTTGCCTGTGCTATTATACAACTGTGCAGATGAGTTCAGTATTATTCAACACGTACACAAACATGGATGGTAAAGAAAACGACGGTCGTGCAATGAACGCGCAAGAAAATGTAAGTTTTCTTTCAAAATTATATGTATGT
>NC_065920.1:38641712-38667443 GCF_024586455.1 Bactrocera neohumeralis | reverse complement strand
TAACCGGTTTTATAACGTTTAAACTTAAATTAATACCTTTTAATTATTCAAAATCGGCCCGATACGTCGACATACCCCGACATTTTAGGTCCTATCGAGCCGCGATAATTAAAAGAAAAAGTCTTCGTGGGAATTTTAACAACAACATCATCGTTGGAATTCCACAACCCAACCTGAAGGTATTAAAAGAATGCACCCAACAAACAAAAACCCCTTTACGCTGAAGCAACAGATACCCCAACAAGTAATTAAAAACAAAAACTAACCGAAATTAACAAAAAGCGGAAAATACTGTAAGTGCGACCCATATGTTTTGTACATAATAATATAAAGTGCAAATCATATTTGTCAAAAAATAATACCCAATTTCCAAATAGTGTCCTTAAGCAGACTTAAGCATATTTTATTTTTTTTATTGGGTTGAAAACAATTACTTGTTTCTATATATTATTATAAAGTGCAAATCATATTTGTTAAAAAATACCTAATTGTCAAATTGTGTCCGTAAGCACACTTAAGCATAATTTATTGGTTCTATTGGGTTGACAAAAATTTGATTTACACTATTTAATTATATATATGTACATACATACCTGCATATACTTAGCCAAGAGAAGAAGTGCAATAATAAAATATATGCATTAGACTTCTGCATGAATGTACCCAAATCTAACTTGACAGACCTGTACAGTAGTATAGTGTTCTTAAAAATACTGCACTCATTCTTTGCTGTGCAGTATACCTCTTAGGGCAGAAGTAGGTAGTACAGCATTTTTCTTGACCTCACTTAGAGTGAGAACAGTATATGGTTGTACTCCTTGTGAGTGAGTACTACATTTGTAATTTTTTTAATACGCTGTACATTAAGCGAAACTATAAGGACAGCTTGCCTGTGCTATTATACAACTGTGCAGATGAGTTCAGTATTATTCAACACGTACACAAACATGGATGGTAAAGAAAACGACGGTCGTGCAATGAACGCGCAAGAAAATGTAAGTTTTTGTTGCGCAAAAATTATATATGTATGTATTGCCATTATATTATATACAAATCTATTTTGTAACTAGAAATATCTGTTGTTTTATATGTTTGTGAATGTCTTTTGTATATTTGTGGTAATATAGTGCCCCAGCCCCAGGCAAAAACAGTGATTGTCCATATAATCGTATGTATGTAAATGTTAATTAATACATACCTATATTGAAACTAAATTGTTTGAAATCAGACTTTACCGTTGGACAGATCAAATGAGTCTCCATTTAAGGAGTACGCTGCGATTATAAAATCAAAATTATTAGCTGGTGAGATTAAGCCCACCGTTTCACGTGGTCGGAGCAAAGTGTGGGAGACCTTTTCCCGAGTAATTGATAAAAACGGCATAGAGACGACTGATGTAGTAGTGTGCAACACTTGTAAAAATGTGTATAAGTTTGACAAAAGCACATCTAATTTGGTCAAACACAAGTTCTACATAATGGCCAATAGCCGTAAGCGCAGACTTCCTGCCGTTGATGTTAATATTGAAACAATAAAGAAAGTTTTTTTTATCTTATTCTTGCATATGACATACCAGTCATGAAGCTTCTCTCACTGTACAGTAAGTAAACTGCACACCAAAACACCGTGCAGTGCGTTGACTGCATACCAATTTTGCTGTACTCATTAACAGCTGTACAACTATGGAGTGAGTGGAAACACTGCCTGTCAATACAGTCAATATTTCACTATTCACTCACACTCAATTATACTGTGCAGAAAAAGAAATGTGCCCACTTCTAGAATAAGTAATTCATTTGCCGTCATGGGTGCATGCATGCAGAAGTCTAATATGCATATATTTTGCCGTCGGCTATTGCATTCTTCTCGCTAAACTGAAATTATATTATAAACAAGAAAAAACGTTAACTTCGGTTGCACCGAAGCTAAATACCCTTCACAGGTGCATTTCTGTTAGTAACTATGTGTTCAGTTTGTATGGAAGCTATATGTTATAGTAATCCGTTCTAAACAAGTTTTTTAGAGATTACATTGTTGCCTTAGAAAATAACATATATCAAGTTTCGTGAATATATCTTGTCAAATGTGAAAGTTGTCCATACAAGAACTTGATTCCGATCGTTCAGTTTGTATGGCAGCTATATGCTATATCTGAACAATTTCTTCGCAGATTACATTGTTGCCTTAGAAAATAACTTATACCAAATTTCGTGAATATATCTTGTCAAATGTGAAAGTTGTCCATACAAGAACTTGTTTCCGATCGTTCAGTTTGTATGGTAGCTATATGCTATAGTTAACCGATCTGAACAATTTCCTCGGAGATTACATTGTTGCCTTAGAAAATAACATATATCAAGTTTCGTGAATATATCTACATACATACAAGAACTTGTTTCCGATCGTTCAGTTTGTATGGCAGCTATATGCTATAGTTAACCGATCTGATCAATTTCTTCGGAGATTACATTGTTGCCTTAGAAAATAATCTGTACCAAATTTCGTGAATATATCTTGACAAATGTGAAAGTTTTCCCTACAAGAACTTGATTCCGATCGTTCAGTTTGTATGGCAGCTATATGTTATAGTGGCCCGATATCGGCCGTTCCGAAAAATGAGCAGCTTCTTGAAGAGAAAATGACGTTTGCAAAATTTCAAAACGATATCTTAAAAACTGAGAGACTAGTTCGTATATATACAGACAGACGGACAGACGGACATGGCTAAATCGACTCAGCTCGACATACTGATCATTTATATATATACTTTATAGGGTCTCCGACGATTCCTTCCGGGTGTTACAAACTTCGTGACAAACTTAATATACCCTGTTCAGGGTATAATAAATATACACCCGCAATTACTTATACATACGAATATCGCTCCCATTCGCTTATATTTGTTGGTGACAAAAATTGTTAGCGAACAGCGCGTCAAAAGACAAATACCCAGTAGGAAATTAAAAAGGTGACCCAGTAGGAAAAAATACAAAAACCTGCAAAAATTTAATTTATCGATTTTTTTCTACGAATAATCGGAAGTTTAATAATTTCCCATAAATATTAACAATCGGACACCATCGAGATAAAAGCGAGAAAATTAATTTGAAATTTTAAAAATAAATAAATCACTAAAGAAAAGGTTTTTCAAAGTTTGTTTTATTACATTTTTGTAACTCTACGCGATTAATTTTTCTCGTTCAATCCAAGGATCTAATATATCTTACCCAAAAATGGAAATGGAAAATTTCAAAATTACAACAACGGATTTAATTGAATTCGTGGAAGACCATCTTCAGACCCTAAGTGAAGATGAATCGGTATATACTTACCTTAGAAATTAAAAGGGTCGAACTAAATTCGCTTTATGAAAAAGCAAGCGCTCATACGATGCGATTAGAAGAATTTCTCGCGAAAGTCATGAAACCATCGATTTCTTTAAAGTGAAAGAAAAATACCAAAAAAGTTATCGAATGTACCTCTCTTGCTTAGCTTCCATCAACGAAGACGTAGATACGCGTAAAACACAGGTGTCAACCCAACCCATTAAGGAGAGGACTTCAGAAGACACAATGATGGATTTCGCTCCTGCAGTTCACCTTCCACCATGCGACACCAACATCTTTTACGGAGATTACACAACTTGGCCCACCTTTCGGGATATGTTTACAGCCCTGTATATCCGTAACCCAAGGATTAGTAATGTTGAAAGGCTCTTTCACCTTACTCAAAAGACCCGAGGAGAAGCAAGAGACGTTATTCAAAACGCACCCCTAACAAATGATGGTTTCATACTCGCCTGGAAAAATTTAGTCGACCAATACGAAAATAAGAGGTTGCAGGTAAACACCCAATTAAAGACCCTTTTCAACCTACCCCAAGTAACCCAAGAAACAGGCTGTGCTATAAAAAGCTTACAACGTTCGATTAATAACGTTTTAACCAATTTACACAATCTTGAGATTGACACAAACAGCTGGGATCCAATATTAATATAACTTTGTAGTTCAAAACTACCTAAACAAACCCTTGAAACTTTTGAATATACCCTAGCAGATAATTCATATATACCGACGTGGTCAAATTTCAACAGTTTTTTAACCCACAAAGACAAAACTCTCGAATCAGTTGGAAATTTCAAATCTTCAGTAGCAAAATTACCCCCTTTCCACACCGGTACAGTAAAAAGAACAGATGAAAAGAAATATAACACTTTTCATGCAAGCGTGGCTGAAACGCCAATTGCTAGACCCTCTTATACTCAAAGGAATAGTAATTTTAACTTTACTCAACATAATTTAGATGCAGAAAGCTGTAAGCTCTGCAAAAAGCAGCATCCTATTCGAGAATGTCCCAAATTTCTCACAATGAATGTATCTCCACAATCAAAAAATATGTTTATTGCTATAACTGCTTGGCCATTTCACATAGCTACAAGAACTGCGTGAGTAAATTCTCGTGTCGTAAGTGTCACAAAAAACACAATACTTTGATACACAGAGAATCCAGCTTTCGATCTGAATCCACTCCGGAAATACCAAACGTCACTAGTTCGAACCCTGAAAACGTTCAAGTACCGCACTACCCACCCAAAGCACAAATACAAATCGGCAATCCTACACAACAACTATACAGTCCACTAAATCATCAAACCAAGACCCACCCAACCCAAGGAGGAAGCAGATATTACTCGGTACTGGAATGGTTCAAGTAGAACATAATGGCCAGCGATATTCCGCGAGAGCTCTTATTGATTCAGGATCGGAAGCCACATTTATATCTCGAACACTTCAGAGAAGTTTGGATATACCCACCCACTCTGTATCAGCCCAAGTGACCGGACTAAACAATACAGTTTCAGCAACACGAACGAACACGAATATTTGTGAAATCACGCTTTGCTCACCCTTGAACACAAATTATAAGCTATCAGCACAGGCATTTATACTAAATAGCCTAACTGATAATTTACCCTCATACCCCATAGATCCAAAGCAGTGTCTTAAAAATCTTGGATTCACGTTAGCCGACACCCAATTTCACAAACCCAGACCCGTGGATATACTAATCGGTAGTGATATCTATCCAAGTATTTTACTCAATGGAGTAAAGAGAAACGTACTAGGTTCACTCTTAGCTCAAGAGACAGAATTCGGATGGATATTGTCCGGACCCATAACCCAACCCTCCCAAAATTCCGCCATAGTCTCATTTCACAATAAAGTGAACCCTGAGAATCTACTCACACGTTTTTGGGAGGTGGAGGAAATTCCAAACGAATCCGTAGTTTCCAAATCGGACCAAATTTGTGAGGAAATTTTCCAAAAAACTACCCGTCGTAATTCAGATGGGCGCTATATAGTAACCCTACCCTTCAAAGAACCCGACAATATTGATATCGGATACTCTAGACATATAGCGTTGGCCCAATTCCTTAGAAATGAACGAGCTTTACTTAAAAAATCCGAAGTGAAAGCAGAATATGACAAAGCAATTATGGAATATTTGGAACTCGGACAAATGAAGAAAATAGAATATGACCCTTCTGTTAAAGCGACCCAATATTACTTACCACACCACGCTGTCATTAAACCCGATCGTATAACCACGAAGTTGCGTGTGGTATTTAATGCATCTTGCCCCACGTCAAATAGGGTGGGTCGATCCCGGACTTTTTTCGATTCGGGATTTCTAATAGTGCGGAAAAGTTGCATTAGTACTTCTTGATTCCAATGCAACTTTTTGTTTTGAGATCAGATTGCATCTTCAACCCCAACTCCGGCCTTGAAATTTCGGAAATTCGCCTAAAATCGTGAAATTGCCTACCTAGCGTCTGAAATACGTATCTCATGGCAAAATGTATAAAGCAAAAGTTATTTGTCATGTCATTTGCTACCGAAATGGTATATGTGATCATGGCCGTAGGACGAACCGTTCCCGAGATACGAGCGAAAAGGCGGCGCGCCACAGCGCAAGGTGAAAATTGTTGCAGCTCTCAGCTAACCTGTATTGGTCACCCAGAATCCACCGCGTGGAGGTGGCTGCTCTTCGGGTTCCTCACAAGCCCAACCCAACCAACCAATATGTAGGGCTTGTTTTAGTCTGAATCTGTGTCAAATTTATTGATAAAATCAGATTTTGTACTAAACTTTGGCACTTGTTGCCTAGATTTCAGTGTAGAGCGTATAAAACGATCGCGAGTTTGGGGGCCAATAACTTTAGAAGATGCCTCTGTCACCAGTTTGGCGGTTCTCTCGACTGCCACGGTGTGAGAGGGGAATTCACTAAATTTCCATATCTCTGCAGTGTCTCCCGACAGCCCTTTTATGAGTTCTTCGTTAGAAACTGAACAAAGAACTGGTGAAACAGTCAAGGTAATAGTCTTCCAGTTAATCATATCGTAATTATTATTAGCTTTGAAATTCAGCTTCGGCACTTTATTACATCTAATCCTTCCATTTACAGTGTCAGACTCTGCTTCTCTGGCTGCCAGAAGACGGTCAAGAGCCAACTTTTTGACTTCTATCCGTTCGTCAGTCATCATACTAAGGAGAATGTTTTCTGGAAGAGCAAAGAAAGCATTCTGTTGAATGGATGAATCGATAACCTTGCGCAGTTTAGCAGGTAAGTATCTCGACCTTTGAATTGCAGCATAGAGATGGCGCGAGCCATCTTTGATTGAACTGTTGAATCTTATTGAGAACCACAAAGGTTAGTAAACTGTAAGTACATACTTATGTACTTGACCAAAATCTTTATTTCCTTTGTTGGTTTGTCAGTAGAAATGTATAATCTCAGAATTCTATTTGCACAGATGAGCCAGCCAGATATGCATATGTTACCTGGATGCATCAACGCTAAATCTGAGGAACATTGACCGGAAATAACAGCTTCTGATTTTTTATAGAGATAAGCTTGGTCTGTGCTAAGTTGGGTCGGATTAATAACCTCAGAAGGTAATTGGCAGGATGGAAAACTTTCAAATTTGACAACAGGCAACTTCTCACAATCAGAGAGCAGTTTACCTATGTCGCCCGAGAATGTATTTGGACTCTTTGAGACACCATCTATGTGTTCGAAAAGAGCACGAAATGGAAGTTCGTTGAAATGTAGAAGACAAACAACCCACTGTAATGGCCTACCTATTCTTTCTTCTAGTTTCCGAATGATTCCACCTTTCCAACCTGTGTTCGTGTTGGTGCCATCAGCACCGACAACTTCTAGATGTTCCACATCAACTGAATTGTCTTGTAAATGTTGCCATATAGCTTGCGTCTCATCCTCAGCTGACCCGGAAGGAGAGGTGACGTGGCGAAAGTAATGACAACCAGGTTCCGCTATAAGAGAAATATGTTCCTCTTTGACAGTGTCGCGGTAGTACTTTTCACCTTCGCTGACTTGTGTAAGTGTATTGTCTTTGCGGCCGTCAAAATACAGCCCGTATACAGAGTATTACTTTCGGTGTTTTGGAGCTTAACTCCAACACTTTTTTTTGCCCGACTAATCTTGCATTTGTCAGTGACAAACTAGCCTGATCCTCTGTTATCAAACCTGCTTTTTTGGCATCCAGAAAAGCAGATGAAACAATCAAGGCCGCTGCTCTATCACTTACTCCAAATCTTTGGGCAGCTAAAGCAGTGTGTTCTAATACTAGTGTGTTTTGTTTGGTTTTAGAGGATGGAAGAGAAAATTCATCATCAGCATCGTTTTTGGAAGAATCCATGTGCGACGCACCTACAGTAAGTGTTGATGTTGAATGACGTTTTGAAAGCTTTTCTTTACGTTAATTTTTCTTCGTAATCTTTTTTGTTTCAGGTAGATCAACACTTCCAATGCGACCAATTCTTCTGGTTCTCTGGTCCAAGAGAAATGGTTGTTCATTAATAGGAACTTTCCTTTTCTTTGGACAAGTGCAAGAAGAAAAATAAATGCATTTACAAGCAGCGATGTCAAATAATTTTCCGGCAGAAGAGACAAAGTCGTCTCTTTTAGAGCTCAAACCTATTGGGTTCTTTAAAAACATTTTTTTAAGAGTCAGAAATTTCTTATGGTATGTGGTGAGCATTTGTACAACTCTGGTGTGTGAAACTATCGGAATAGATGACTTTTTGAAAGTATTTTCAACCTTTTTTGCAACTATTTCTGTAACCTCTTTACTCCTAGGTTCATAGTTGTCGCCTCGAGTCGCCCTATACGAAATCTTTCAAACTGATAACACAAAAGAACATCCTGGTAAGTAGGTAACAGGACATTTCTGTCGATATTTAAATTTAGATACAGACATTTTGAAAAAATATTTATGTGGAGACCAGTCCGAACGTGTTGTATGGCGCAGGGAAATGAATGTAATGATAGAACTCGGCGAAATCACCGACAAGAGTGAAGGAACTCAATGAAAAAATATTTGTGTGGAGACCTATCCGAACGTGTCCTTTGGTGTAGGTGAATGAATGTGAGTGATAGCACTCGGCGAAATCAACGTCAAGAAGTGTGGCCGCAAGCCGATTTTCACCTTGCGCTGTGGCGCGCCGCATTTTCGCTCGTATCTTGGGAACGGTTCGTCTTACGGCCATGATCACATATACCATTTCGGTAGCAAATGACGTGACTTTTGTTTTATACATTTTGCCTAGGTTAAATGTATGTAGACGATGTTTTAGCTGGAACACATGACCTGACCACGGCAAAGTCAGCACGAGATGAACTCATTTCCGCTCTGAAGTCCCCAGGATTCGCTCTGCGAAAATGGACCTCCAATGACCCACACATTCTGAAAGGACTTCCACAGGATCATCTTTTATAGACGGAAACACTCAACCTTTCGGAATCCGAGAACACCAAAACTTTGGGCATTCGATGGAACTCCAAAAAGGATTCACTTTTCTTCCTCGTCAACCCAATGGAGAAAAAACCCGTACACACCAAACGTGAAGTTTTATCAGCCATAGCAAAATTGTTTGACCCAGCCGGTTGGCTTAGTCCAATAGTAATCACGGCAAAAATAATTATGCAACAAATATGGCTAGATAAAACTGACTGGGATGAAAGCCTGAAGCCCCTTACCCTTCATCGATGGAACAGTTTCGTAAAGGATTATGAAAACATAAATAAAATTGAAATACCCAAATGGACCCATTTTGATCCAACAGCCACCATCGAATTCCACGGTATCTCTGATGCTTCAGAAAAAGCATATGCCGCGACACTTTATATAAGGGTTTTAGTTGGACATAAAATATGGACAACTCTCTTGATGTCAAAAACAAGAGTTGCTCCCATTAAAACCGTATTCCTACCCAGATTGGAACTCTGCGGAGCGGTTCTACTCGCTAACCTTGTTAACTCTACCCTATCCCAACTACACCTAACCCAATATAAAAATTATTTTTGGACTGACTCAACTATAGTTCTCGCTTGGCTAAACAAACCATCCTGTTCATGGACCACTTTCGTTTCTCATCGAGTCCCTGCAATCACCGAGAAAGTGGGAGTCGATAATTGGAGCCATGTGGAAAGCCAAGACAATCCCGCAGACTTGGCAATCCGAGGATGTACACCCACCGATCTATTGAATGGCACCCTCTGGTGTCATGGACCCCAATGGCTACAATATGAAAAGGAGCATTTCCCAGCAACGGAGAAAACATACAACTACCGTGGAATTCAAACCCGTTAAGACGTTTGCGATAACCACCCAAGAGGATATACTCGAAAGGTTTTCCTCATTCCCCCAGAGCAATTCGCGATATCGCTTACCTATTCAGGTTTTGCGCAAATGATTCACCAAGGAGGCGAGAAACTGATTACTCAAACCACGAAATAACCCCGGAAGAGTTCAAAACAGCCCGAATGAAGTTAATTATTCACACCCAAAAAACACATTTCCGAGAAGAATATGATGTCTTGATTCGTAAAACCCAAATACACAAGAAAATTTCATTATTGACTTTAAATCCGTTCATTGACCCTAAAGGAGTTATGCGAAGTGACGGAAGATTAACCAATACCGCAGCACTATCATATAATGATCGTAACCCTATCTCATTACCCTATAATAGTCGTATATCAAAATTACTAACTCAATTCACCCATTTAGCAACGTTACATGGCGGAAATCAGCTAGTTCTCCGACTCCTAAGGACAGAATTCTGGATACCCAAAGCAAAGATGCTGATTAAAACAGTAATTCATCAATACAAAACGTGCATCATACATAACAAGACTCAACAAACCCAAATAATGGCAGCTTTTCCAAACGAAAGAACTATTCTAACCCGTCCATTTCCTGCCACTGGTATCGACTAAGCAGACCCTAGTACCCACACTGAAGATCCGTTTAAGATGTGATGGTGAATGGCACAAAGTTCGAGCCATTTTGAACCCTACTCTTAAAATTACAAATATAGCGGCCGAACTCATCAAAAAATTCAAACTGTCAATTACATACCTCAACACTTATCGTCGTATTTGTAGCATAAAATTGGCTCAAATAATGACACAAAGTTTTGTCTGGAATGTAACGCAGATATCACCCACAATTTACCCAAAAAACCCTATGAGCGAGACTTAAGTGACGATGTGCAAATGCGCTTTGAACACTTAGTCCTCGCTGACCCTCAATTCCACAACAAAAAAGAGCTAACGTTTGAGATTGGAGCGGACATCTATCCACAAATTATCAGAAGTGGACTCTTCAAACCCCACAATGGTACAGTGGTAGCGCAGAATACAGCATTTGGCTGGAGCCTTACTGGCACCATCTAACCCTAAGTATACTGCTGATAAATACTCAAAAAATTTCAATTTTCAATACCCAATCAATTACCCTATTAATACTAAAATTATTTCGCAGATTCTGCAAGTTGGCTGGGATGTTTAATCCAAACAAATACTCCTCTGCATTACTCCCACAAATTACATAAAGTAGTACAGGTGTAATGCAGACGAATATCAACCGCCCCAACTTCACTCATCAGAACAGAAGGAGAAACAAAAAGAAACACCTTTCCCGCGCTTTCTGCACAAAAGTTATTATTATCCCGCCAAAACAGGAGTGAACACGAAGTGAAGACAACAAGTGAAAGTACAAGTGAACACGGAGAACAAAACTAAGTGAAATTTACTATTCTACAAAATTTATTATTATAAAACAAACAGAAGGAAACACAGTGATACATCCAAGTGGACGAACACAGGAAAAACCATAAAAAAGCACTTCGATCAAACACATCAAAACAGGATATAAAGGAATCATAATCCACAACAGGTTGTAATAATTAAATAAACTAACATAGAATTACATACATACATATTATATCTCTACAATATATAATCTCTACAATTAACCCGTATTGGTAAAACACACACACCCATATATTTATATACACACACAATTATATTTGTATATACCCAAATTGAATATTAAACCAGAGTTTTATAACGTTTAAACTTAAATTAATATCTTTTAATTATTCAAAATCGGCCCCATTCGTCGACATACCCCGACAGTATCCATTAACGAGATTAACTCGATAATCCGTAATTAAGAAACATGATTAACCATACAAAATTCCTCTCTACCTTCATAAAAGAATTATATGTGCAAATTTTTTTTTCAGTGTATCTCGAGAATTAATAACGGAAAATTTTTTTCCAGTACGCAGTATTCGTCGTTCACATATTTTGTTTGTATATTAGGTTTAACATTCTTTCATTTGTTTCATTTGAATTACCGTTAATTGAAAATGACATTGCGTTTGTATTTTTCATAGAAAATAATTATACATACATACATATCGCTCATTTGCTGCAACGTCGTCATAACTCAAAAATAGTGATATTACAGAAGACGCATTTTTAGTTTTTGAATTGATGTATATTTATTAAATTTGTAGATGAAAGTAAGATTAGGGTCCAATTTGTAAACTAAAGCTTGAAATGTATAATGGACTGTTTTCTGTAGCTTCAAAATTACCCCGAGTTTTTCTTATGTCGTTATTGCTGCAAGAATAAGTTTTATGGTCTGACATAATTGAAATTGTGACGTTACTGCAAATAATAAAAAGATTTATAGCTCAAAACCTTTTGCAAATTCTGATTTATGACTGCATTATATTTTCGCGTTGCTAAACATTATAAGAGAAAAAAAGCATGGATATAAAATAAAATTTATTGCATTCATTGCATATTTTATTGTAACATAAAAATTAACGTAAAATATTACTTCAGGTACAAAAATGAAGGAACATAAATTAAAAAATAAAAGAAAAAAAATAAATGGATAAGGATTACAATTGCTCGTAAAAAGGCCTATAATACTTTTTCTTCTTCTTAATTGGCGTAGACACCGCTTACGCGATTATAGCCGAGTTAACAACAGCGCGCCAGTCGTTTCTTCTTTTCGCTACGTGGCACCAATTAGATATTCCAAGCGAAGCCAGATCCTTCTCCACTTGGACCTTCCAACGGAGTGGAGGTCTTCCTCTTTCTCTGCTTCCCCCGGCGGGTATTGCGTCGAATACTTTCAGAGCTGGAGTGTTTTCATCCATCCGGACAACATGACCTAGCCAGCGTAGCCGCTGTCTTTTAATTCGCTGAACTATGTCAATGTCGTCGTATATCTCGTACAGCTCATCGTTCCATCGAATGCGATATTCGCCGTGGCCAATGCGCAAAGGATCATAAATCTTTCGCAGAATTTTTCTCTCGAAAACTCGTAAAGTCGACTCATCGGTTGCTGTCATTGCCCAAGTCTCTGCACCATATAGCAGGCCGGGAATTATGAGCGACTTATAGAGTTTAGCTTTTGTTCGTCGAGAGGGGACTTTACTTTTCAATTGCCTACTCAGTCCGAGGTAGCACCTGTTGGCAAGAGCAATCCTGCGTTGGATTTCCAGGCTGACATTGTTGGTGGTGTTTACGCTGGTTCCAAGATAGACGAAATTATCTACAACTTCAAAGTTATGGCTGTCAACAGTGACGTGAGAGCCAAGTCGCGAGTGCGACGACTGTTTGTTTGATGACAGGAGATATTTCGTTTTGCCCTCGTTCACTGCCAGACCCATTTTCTGTGCTTCCTTGTCCAGCCTGGAGAGAGCAGAACTAACGGCGCGGGCGTTGAGGCCGTTGATATCAGTATCATCGGCTTACGCCAGCAGCTGTACACTCTTATACCAAGTATCCTCTGGGTTGCCTAAGAACATCCGTTCGAAGGCGAGCTAATGTGAGAAGGCGAAACATCCCCTACGTAGGGTTGTGCGTTGGGTTTGGGACCCGCCACGTAAAAAACAATACCAATGAAAAGTAAGCGACAGCCTCTATAATACTTAGGAATGTGATTTTTCTGTATCAACTCTAGCAGATATTTTTTTTTGCAGTCCGCTATCTGAGGTTTTGTTTAAAATGCTCTTGTCAGTGTAATATCCTTCGTGTTTTTCTTTTTAATAATATTATTTGCCACCTTAAATTCGTCATCGTTATAAGATGTTTTAAAGAAAATGGTGCTTGGTGAATCGCGCCGAACTTGCAGAACCACCACTGCGGAAATTTTTACCTGTGCCATATTTTGAAGTCCCATTTCAGTTGCTAAAGCCTTCATATCATAGAAGTCTTCAAAGCACAGTTCCGTTAAATGGCTTTCCAGTTTTTTGGCTGCACGAATTGCAGATATGAATGACTCTGGCGTGTACATTGGACCACCTTTCAGCTGTCGTTTCACTTGACGTTCAATTAAAGAGTGGGCGGAATCTCCCTCGTTTTGTGTGTGGCCTTTGATCAGGTACTTATGAGTTATGCTTTTTACGTTGAGATGAGATATGGCATAGAGGTAGAGGGCCACCATGAACTAATTTTTTTGCTGGCCCGCACAATTATCAGAATAAAAGATGAAATCTTCATCATCTGACAAAGCTCTTTTATTCAAAAACCGAAGAACGCACGAACCCAACTCGTTAATACCTCTATGCCCATTGGATTCATCCCAAACAAAACATTCACATTCGTTACTCTTTGGATCGTAGATTGTAAAATTAAATACATTTAGTTTTGATTTATAATAAAAAACTGAGACATCGCCCTTAGGAATCTGCATGACGGCTTGTAAATCGTACACTACCACATTAGCATTCACTTCCTCCTTATCATACTTCTTTTCCTTTCTGGATAATTCTTTCTCTACGATATGCTGATTATAATATTCTTCTTGTTTATTTTTTTCATCACCATCAGCGGTATCGTAGGCACAACAAGTTTCACATAAGTCTTTTTATGGCGTAAAGAACGAAATATTATAATCTTCTGTAAATATTCGATAAAACATTACATAGTTAACAAGCGGAACGTTTTTATCTTTACACTGCGCGACGTAGTCTCGGTGAATGTCCGCAATAGATTTGCTACCATCAATAAAATGTTTACTGGTGTTTGCACGAGTATAATAACTCCCGATTTTAAGGATTTTATCGATAAAGTTTTCAACACCTTCCTTTAAAACTTCATGAACTTTCCTTTGTCTTCCATGTTTTCCTCGACAATCCTCCAGCAGTAAAACATTTGCCACCTTATTTCGTTTCTCCTGCACATTTCTTATTGGGCGATCATTAATATTTAAAGTATTTTTAAAAAACAATTTGCATACTCGAACTTTCTGTCCATTGAGATGGAAATAGAAGGCATTATTATTGTCCCTTTTCTTTCTCGTACCACCTTCACACACATACCGCTATTTAGGCTGAATGACCATCATACTATTCTGAATAAATAGTCGCTGTTTTTCGTACATCGCCAAATCCCAGTATGATCTAAAAATTACCACCCGTTCCTCTTCTGTAAATTTTTCAAAACATTTCAGCTTACACTTCTCTGTACATGGAGGTTCCATTTTTCTCTCTTTTCGAACTTTTTGACACGTAGACCTCATTTTGTATTCTTTTCCACTATTTCTTAACTTTTTGTTTACATTCCTTACCCAGTTATTCTCATTTCGTTTACGCTTTACTCCTTTTTTTAGTGGACTCGTTAAGATCATCGGAGTTTCGACACCGGTGATGTTAGCCTCAGAAGTGTCTGATGTCGAATTTGCTTCGCAGTGACTGTTACTCTTTCTGACAATTTCGGGTGGAATGTATGTATGTAGTATCACGTACAGAATCGTCATCATCTTCAGAAAATGAGCTCGAGCTTAATGAGTCTGATTTCATTTCAGCAGAAGATACTGTTGATGTACCTTTTATCTGCCATTCTTTATCATTTCCTTCTTGTTTTTTAAAAGCCATTACCACCATTTTGGCGGATCGAGAATTAGATTCAATGATTTTTTTACTGAAAATGACAACAATACTGACTTAAATGTAAATGATTCATAGCAAATTATTTACATATGTATGTATATTAAAAAAATATTTAGTGCAAGAATGTCATAACAGCGAATAGTTCTTTAATGCACTATTGCTGCACTAATACATCTTATTTGTAATAGTGTTTTAAAACAAAATATTACTGAAATAAAAATTATATTTGTCTACAAAAACGTCAGAACACTAAAAAACACTGCAAGAATTCACTCAAATTTTTACATACACAACGTCATATCTTAAAATAATGCAATATACACGATAGCGAAAGAGATAGAAAAGTGATCCTACCTTTTATTAATATTGTCACAAAACGAAATATGACACTTTTCTTGAGAACTTAACGATGTTCACCACACAAAAGCCGACGCACAACCATAGATAACTTGATGAGAGACTCTTTGGTTCGAGAGAGAGCTGTCAAAACCCGCATTTTTTATAACATTTGCCAATGATGCCACTGCTGAAAAATATTAGCTTGGGCATTTTATAAAGAACTTTTGGATATTTTGCAGTTTCCACACTACCACTGAGGTATGCAAATAGCGCGTTACCGATATTATTTTTGGGTGCTCGGTTCCCCAGTAGGCCTATATCACCCATATATACAAATAAATACAAATATATACATAAATAATACATAAATAAATACAAATATATACATACATAAACCAAAATTGTACTTAAAGTAGCTATTCAAAAAAACAAAATTAAAGAAATAATTGAGTAACAATTTAAAATGAATACAAAAAAATAAATAAAGCCATATCATAATTCACATGAAAACAATAATTCATAACAATAAATAAAAATATAAATATTTCAAAAAGAAACATAATTAAAAAATAAGCAAAAGACTTATTTTCATCACATATTATCACAAGTAACAATATAAATAATGGTTATTTAATTCAAAAGAATTGCACAGTAATTCTCTGTGTCTAAATATAAATTAATACTCAATTTAAAAAAAGAAGTAGAACAATTTTTAAAAAGCAATCTGCACCCAGTCTCCAATACAAAATTTAATACAGAATTAAGAATATATTAATATTAAGAGGCAAAAAAAAAAGAAACAAGGGTTTAAAAAAATTCCGAGAAAATTAAAAATAAAATGATACAGTTTTGGCAGCCTATCCTACAGATGAGAAACACAAAGAATTTTAGTTCTAAAATTGGGCCTAGTAAGATCTCTATTAAAAAACTTTACGAGGAAGAATATTCTCGTCCTAACAAAAAGAGTTAAAACTACATTTGAGTCACAGTTGTTGCAGCAGATAAAGGGTCTGACATGCTTCATTCTATCGAATAAAATTTGGCCTACTTCTATTCTGTGACAGGTGGATTCAAATTCTCTATTAAAAATATCTTCTAACTCCTTAACATAGTCTAAAAATCTCTGGGGTGGTTTAATTAAATTACACCTGTCAATTTGCCTCTGCTGAATGAAATAAAAATCAGGTGAAACCTCTTCTTCTCCTAAATAAGGTAATGGTTGGGTACAAGTGTGTGTCTTAAAAACTTTTAAATAAAGATAACCGCAAAAGTATGCATATGCATTTGCTTTAAGAAAATCTACTTCTACATCCTCTAATTCTGCCTGATGGTCTAACCTTAGCCTATTAAATTCGTGTTCTGGTCGAGGTAAGCCCTGAAATTCTTGCCAAGATAAATCTTGGACTAAATTATCATTGCACACACTTTGGAGAATTTGGTTTGATAAATCTGGAGAAAAGTGTTCGTTCTGAGCTATCGGTTCACAGTTTCCATTTATAACTATGTTTGCATATCGCAATCCCCATGACTTCCTAAACAAATTACAGAACATGTAAGGGGTTATTCTTACACTTCTGCCACCCCCTCTTCTAATCTGTCCAAAATAATGCTCTAAACTATCCTGACAAAGCCGTCTCGTCTGTAGGTGAGTGAAGCCTGCGTGTGACAAAAAGCGCCACAAACGTTCCAAACTTGATATGTTTGATTTCCAACCATTTATATAATTAAAATTATTGGTTATGTCAGACCTTGCTTCATCTTTTATCCTAATTGTTTTCAAGAGGTTGGCAGCCTCACGAAGAAATTGTGTTTGCTCTGGGGTGCCCCAAAAAACTTGTTTACACGGTAAAATTGGATCAAAATTCCGACTGTTGAATATGTCAAATAACTTATTTATGAACAAAATACATATATTCCGCGGTATTGCAAAAAGTAGGAGATGGGGAAGTCAAACGCCCTGCACTATAAACTGCGAGCATACCAGAAGCAACAGTGTCGCTGAAAACTTGGGTAGCTAGTTTAACACCCATTTTCTGAAAATTGTTGGGAAAAAGGTGCGCATCGGTAAGTTTGGGTGCACACCGGACAGTATTTTGGGAATCTTTATTGTAAAAATGTACAATATCGGACCAGCTAACTAGGCGCGATTTAAAACTAACTCTGTTTTTAAAGTTTTCTAAGCAATTCCTAACACTCTTTATAAGATGGGGACAATCATTGAAAAAGTATACTTCCTTGCCATTTACCTGAAAATAGGGACGCGCTTCAGAAACTCCTAACACTCGAGCTAAATTGAGAAAATTCGACCGCTGATCACAAACAAAATGGCAAGGTATGAGACCTACATTCTGCAATTGGGTAATGGCCTGAAAAATAAATTTTTTGGCAACATCACCTTTACAGGAACCATGGACAATGAAATAAGCTAGAGGATGGGTCCAAGGCTCGCCACCAATACCTTGAACCAAAAGAGTCATTGCACTGGTACCTATTCTACAAGTTCGATATTCATCGCCATAATCTTCTAATCCTACAATTTTCTCATACTTTGGCAAGTATTGCATATGACTCTTCAGAGCCATTTCATCACATAAAATGGACACATATTTTTGTTGAGTTGTAAAGCCCCGGCTTCTCAACTCTAAACACTTGAGAGTACTGTTATTACAACCTGGGTCACGGGGCCATTCTGAAACGAACTCATCAAGTGTTCTCTCTTCGGGAAATCTAAGGAGAGACCTTAGGTGCCTATAAGCTAAGGGAGACAGAAAGTATACACCTAAAGCTAAGGTTTTGAAATAGCTGTCGTATCTACGACCTTTAGGGTACCTATTATTATTTTTTAAACTATTTTCTACTATGGCTCTAATCTGTGGGGGAAGCAGGCTACATAAATGCATAGTAGAATTGAACCCCTCTTCCGTGTCTTTTAATTTTTTTTTTAAATTTGCATATTTCAGCGAAAGGTCTGACAACTGGTACTGCAAGTAACTAATCTTTCTATCTTTTTCTTCTAATCTAGCCTTCAACTTCCTATTCTCCTCAACCAGTTTGTGGTCTTTATTAGTTACAGCTGTCAGACTCAAATTTGTTTGACTCCCCCTGTCTACATAGCTTTCATCTTCAAATGATGTCATTAAACTAATGTCTTGATCCGCATGATCAAAGACACTATCCCTCATTTCTATTTGAGCATCTTCTGCCACAGATGCGAGCAAATTTAGATCGCTCGTATCGTGACACTGAAGCGCGTTTTCTTCCACCAATTGTGGGTAAAAATCGTCTGCTCCCATTTCTATCGGAGAATTGGGAGCCAAAATTTGGTTACCTTGAAGACTGGGTGCAGGTACATTTGGTAAATTAATATTCGGTACTGCAAAGGACATCAACTTTTTTTCCATCCTCATTTCTCTGGAGAAATGGCGCTCACAGGCGTACATAAATTTAGGCCTATTTTGCCCCACACCAAAAAGATTCAGCCAAATTTTAAATCTAATAACCAAAATAAATAACCCATAACCTTAAAGCCTTAATTAAAATATTTGATTATTTATTGCTACATGTTTCAACCAACAAACGCGATTTACAACAACCAACATTTAAGAGCCTAATACAACTTATATTAAAACTAATAGAAATTAAGTTAAATTGAGTTAAAGACTAAAACAAAAAAATGACTAGTATCTACATCATGCTTTCTATCTAATAATATTTTATAATATATAGTAAAAATAATAAGAATTAAGAAAAATTAGCTTAAAACCTAAAACAAAGAAATTACTATAATAATTACATCGTGTCTACTATTATTTATTTATACAACTATTTAACCACTTATTAACAAATAAATATTAATTACTACAAAACTTACAAATAAGTATCAAATTTCTTACCTGGCTTCATCCTTCTCCTGATTTGAGAAGTTGAAAAAACGTTGCTGTCCTCTGCACCCCATTACTACCCCCGCTTAAAAAACAGATCAGGGTGCCCTGCCAGCTGACAAGCGAGAGAGCAAGAAAAGAGAATCTGATCAAGTTATCTATGGCACAACTGAGATAATACGTTGTTACAAATAAGACGCAATAGGATATGTAGTTAGAGCAAAAGGCTTCTATCGCGATGCTGCGTAAAATGTTAAGACCTCGGATATAACACTTTGTCTGTTGATCAAACATATTATTTCCGATATATTAGTGAAGTTAACTCAAAATTTGGATTTTTTGAATTATGACGAAGTTGCTGCAAATGAGCGATATGTGCAAATTCATCTATTTGTGTTCTGGCAGCTACAAATAACATACAGTGGCTCACAGCTCTTATTTCGTGTGGTATAAAAATTCTTACTAAAAAGTTATAAAAAGTAAACAAAAATAAAATTTCAATATTTTGTGGAAAAGCCTTTTTGCTCGATTACAGCTTTCATGTGGTTTTGCATTGATTCCACCAATTTTTTTGTATAATCTGGCGATATTTTACCCCACTCTTCCTTCAAAACCGCTTTTAGAGTTTGGACGCTAGAAATGTGGTGTTTTCTAATATTAATTTCCAGAACGTGCCATACATTTTCAATAACGTTCAAATCTGGTGACTGTGCAGGTGTTTGGACGAGGTGTGGACAATTCCAAATGAGCCAAGTTTGTACAAGACCAGATTTATGTTTAGGGTCGTTGTCCTGGTAGAAGCGAAAAGTGTCACGTATACCCAGGTCTTCTGCACTTTGAAGCAAATTTTTCTTCAGTAAGTCTAGGTACACTTCTTTATTCATAGTGGAGTCTATAAACTCCAATCGACCAACGCCTGCAGATGACATACACCCCCAAACCATTACATGACCGCCACCATGTTTTACTGTTGCGCGTAAATTTTTTGTTTGGAGCTCAGTATTTGGTTGCCGCCATACGTATGCTTTACCATCTGACGCAAAAAGACTAAACTTGCTCTCATCGGCGAAAATAACCGTATTCCAAAAAGCATTGTCCTTATTTAAATGGTCTTTTGCGAACTGTAAACGGGCTTTTTTATTTTTCTTATTTATAAAAGGCTTATTCCGTGCTGTTCGCCCATGAAAATTGGAATCCCTTAATATTCTGCGCACAGTTTCTGGATGACATTTTTTGCCGAGAAACATTTCAACATCTTTGGTCAGCGCTGGAGCACTTAACATTGGTTCTTTTTTAATCTTTTTTAAAATCCACCTCTCATCCGTTTCATTAAAAATTTTATTAGGAGCCTTTCGACCCTTGTTATGCACGCGATTTTCACGAACAAAGCGCTGAATTATATATTGAACTGTAGATGAACTTAAATCAACCATTTCAGCAATTTGTTTTTGCGTTTTTCCACTTTGAAAATGTTTAATAACTAATTCGCGTTTTTCAATTGAAGTGCGTGGACCCATGTTGATATACCGCGTAATTGCAACTGATCTGCATTGCTTTTAGAACATAAACTGCTTCTTAAGTATTCACAGTTCAATCTTTGATTTACCGTTAGTTTTCTGTATCCGTTATTTGCATGTATCACATGAACGAAAACCAACACACGAAATAAGCTGTGATCCACGAATTATGAGTGTTTTTGGTTTTTGTTTAATAAAATATTGAATTTGAATACTTTTGTAAATTTGTTTACATGTTTTGTATTTAAAACTAAATTACCAATATAATTGCATCATTCGTTCATTTAGTTCAGAGCAAAAAATATTAATTACATATCGGTATTATCAAAATTGTTGCTTACACGAAATAAGCTGTAAGCCACTGTATGTATAAAGTTTGTTTTTTAACTAAAGTGAAAAATTGGAAAATAAGTAAGTTATAGGTATTAAATATAGTGCGTAGAAAAATAATTTATTATTTTGGAATAGTTATATAGTTAAAATGCCACGTGGTACAGAACTATCGGATGAAGAGCGGGGTAGGATAATTGGAATGCACGAAGTCGGCATAAGCATTGGACGAATTGCTGCGTCAGTGAATCGACATCGTAATACAGTTTCAAATTATTTGAAAAATCCTGAAAATTATGGTGTCACAAACCGTACTGGTCAGTTACCAGCAGTTGATAAGCGGACCAAGAGACGCATTCATCAATTAGCGAAGTTATGAGTTGCAGGCAGATAAAAGAAGAATTAGGCTTACCAATCACTGCGTGTTCAGCAAATTATGAAGCATGAATTGGGCCTCAAGTTTGAATCAAAACTAGCTCAGCCGCGAATGAAAAAGCAACATAAAGATGCTCGTAGTTCATTTTGCGACAAATATCGGTTTTGGGAGGAGTTGGAAAATGTAATTTTTAGTGACGAAAAAAAGTTTAATTTGGATGGTCCAGATAGTTATCAAAAATATTGGAGAGATACACGACATCCAAGAGAGATTTGCTATAAGCAAAACCATGGTGGGGGATCTTTAATGGTATGGGCTGCCTTTAGTTCCAAAGGAAATCTCATGCAATGGCTCACATCGTAAGTCGGGCAAGCATTCAACATATCTGTGTTGGTTTTTTTAACAGGTTCCCTGTCCCCATACACAAATTAATTTTTAACGGTACACGTCCAACACTTATTTTTATACTCTCGCAACAATGTTGCTAACGGAGAGTATTATAGTTTTGTTCACATAACGGTTGTTTGTAAGTCCTAAAACTAAAAGAGTCAGATATAGGGTTATATATACCAAAGTGATCAGGGCGACGAGTAGAGTCGAAATCCGGATGTCTGTCTGTCCGTCCGTCCGTCTGTCCGTCCGTCCGTGCAAGCTGTAACTTGAGTAAAAATTGAGATATCATGCTGAAACTTGCTACACGTATTCCTTGGCTCCATAAGAAGGTTAAGTTCGAAGATTGTCAAAATCGGCCCACTGCCACGCCCACAAAATGGCGGAAACCGAAAACCTATAAAGTGTCATAACTAAGCCATAAATAAAGATATTAAAGTGAAATTTGGCACAAAGGATCGCATTAAGGAGGGACATATTTGGAAGTAACTTTTTTGGAAAAGTGGGTGTGGCCCCGCCCCCTACTAAGTTTTTTGTACATATCTCGGAAACTACTATAGCTATGTCAACCAAAGTCTACAAAGTCGTTTTCTTCAGGTATTTCCATATACAGTTCAAAAATGGAAGAAATCGGATAATAACCACGCCCACCTCCCATACAAAGGTTATGTTCAAAATCACTAAAAGTGCGTTAACCGACTAACAAAAAACGTCAGAAACACTAAATTTTATGGAAAAAATGGCAGAAGGAAGCTGCACCCAGCCTTTTCTTAAAAATTGAAAATGGGCGTGGCGCCGCCCACTTATGGACTAAGAACCATATCTCAGGTGCTACTAGACCGATTTCAATGAAATGCGGTATATAATATTTTCTTAACACCCTGATGACATGTACGAAATATGGGTGAAATCGGTTCACAACCACGCCTTCTTCCAATATAAAGCTATTTTGAATTCCATCTGATGCCTTCTCTGTATAATACGAGTATAAACATTAGGAACCAATGATGATAGCGGAATAAAACTTTACAAAAATACGGTATTTGAAAAATATGTAAATGACGCATTATGAAATCTCGATTATCACTTTACCATGCGAGAGTATAAAATGTTCGGTGACACCCGAACTTAGCCCTTCCTTACTTGTTTGTATATGTATATATCATATATCATATATATGTATCATATGTATCATATATGATAGGATGTGTACAGCCATGGTACAAGAAAATAATTTTGTATCACATGTGATACATTGAACAGGGAACCTGTTAAATATTTAAAACTCATTTTTTTCTTAACTTTTTTCCCACTACAATTACTTACTTATAATGCAATATGCTTGCAACAATTAAAACCATACACATTAGTATAACGGTACTGCAAACAAAAAAAGAAAAAATGTTCTGTAAATGCGATCACATTGAAAGTCGGGCAGAACACCTGCGCTGAACGGAGTGAAATATTTTCCGTTAGGAACAGAAAAAATATGATTTTTAAATCGAGCAAATTTTAGTTGAAATCAAGGTTTGAAGAAAGTAACATTTCACAACATTCGTTCTCCTGGTTTTTGAAATGTCACGTAAAATAAAACAGTCAATGATCGAAGAGCGAAAATTGGTCATTTATCACCATTCAAAAGGTAAAACTGAACGAGAAATTGGGGCAGCTAAAAGAAAGTTAAGTTCGAGAGATGAAAAGTATATTTTAAAAGAAATTCAAAAGGATCCGTATCTCTCCGCCCCAAAACTTGCTACATCTCTCAAAGAAAATTTTGGGATTAGTGTTTGTGCGGAAACTGTAAGAAGAGTGTTACGGAAAAACAACTTAAATGGACGAGTGGCGCGAAAAAAGCCCTGGATTAGTGCAAAAAATAAAAAGGATCGGCTTGATTTTGCGCGCGAATATTAAACGAAAGACTTTTCATTTTCGAGTCAGGTAAATTGTAATTGCGATTATGTTTGAACATTTCCTAATAAGTAAATTATATAATTTTAGGGTTCTTTTCACAGATGAGAGCAAATTTAATTTGTTCGGATCTGACGGCAGGCGTTTTGTGTGGCGTAAACCAAACGAAGAATATAAAAATAAAAACACGAAAAAGACCGTTAAGCACGGAGGAGTTTCCGTAATGGTCTGGGGATGCATGGCCGCCTCTGGTGTGGGCAAACTCCATTTTATTGAAGGAATAATGGATAAAAATATTTATTTGAATATACTGAAGGCAAATGTGAAGGAAAGTGCGCGTATGTTGGGTATTGCTGATAATTTCAAGTTTTATCAGGACAATGACCCGAAGTACTCCTCGTTGTTGGTGAAGACTTGGTTGCTCTATAACTGCCCCAAGGTCATAAAAACTCCAGCGCAAAGCCCGATCTTAATGTGATAGAGCATATGTGGGATGAGCTAGGTCGCAGGGTTCAAAATAGGAGGTGCACCAACAGGAATCAACTTAAAGGTGTGCTCCAAGAGGAATGGACGAAAATAACTCCAGATGTTTGTCGTAAACTGGTTGAAAGTATTCCTTATATACTCCAAGAAGTGGAAAAGCAAAATGGATACCTAACAAGATACTTAACATCGCACTTATTACAAACACACGCCAAAAGGAAGTGTGTTGCTCGATTTACAATGTGGCCATATTTTTAATGAATTTTTACATTTTTGTTTTTGAGCGTCGTTATGTTAATAAAATAGAACTAGTACTAGCTGTGAAATATTGCTGAATAAATAAGCTTTTAAAACCATTTCTTGTTTTTTGAAAACAGTTTACATTTCTTTAAAAAAATATCACTTCAACCTATTGCATACTTTGCCCGACTTTGGATGTGAGCCACTGTATGTGTTTTTTACCTACTAAAGTGAATTCCGAAGTATAAGTACATTGATCTACTAGATAGTGTGCTCATCCCTTTAGCTGAGAATTTTCATGACGACAATTGGATATTTCAGCTAGACAACGCCCCCATTCATGTGTCTCGCGCTACGAAAGTATTTTTCCAGTCCCGGAATGTCCAATTATTGGATTGGCCAGCTTTGAGTCCTGATCTTAACCCCATAGAGAGCCTTTGGGGTATACTTACTGCTAAAATATATGCACATGCCAAGCAGTATGATACTATTAAGCAGCTTAAAAGTGCCATTGTACCAGAGTGAAAGAAAATAGAGCAAACTACTCTGCAAAACTTAGTAGGGTCCATGCCACGAAGACTGTGCATGGTAAAACTGCAAAAAGGTAATACTATTACATACTAAAAATATTTAAAACATCAATTACTTAAAGTTTTTTTTTTATTAGGCGTGTGTTATTTGACCATCATAAGCTAATAGCTAAACCATGGACAAATAAAACGCATTTAGCTTATTTCTAATTTTCGCTTAAATATGTATTATGTTGGCAACGCGGGCAATAACAATCAGCTGATATTCAATTTATTGCAACGAAATTTTTGACATGGACAAAAGGTAAATTTGAATTTTTAAATTTGTAAACAAACTTTTCACAAACTAAATAATTATTTATTTCGTTTATATACAGCAAAAGAAAAGTTTGGACGAAGGCCGAGACACTTATATTCCTGAAGCGCTACACTGAGAGGAAGGATGAGTTC
>NC_065920.1:38624176-38641612 GCF_024586455.1 Bactrocera neohumeralis | reverse complement strand
CGACTGATTTTCAAACAATGCTCGACGATATGCCGAGTACTTCAAGGCAGAGCTAGTCTGTACTAAGCCGAAGCATATGCATACCGAATGCAGTGTATTCACAGGAGCCGAACGCAGCAAATCCTGTTCCAAATCGTCGTTATCGAAAACGCGCTAAAGAACGATATTTTGATAAAAAAATCGAACAAAAAAGGAAAAGTGCTGAAGTGAAGGCGAAGTTTTACGCGAATATAGAAAAACAAATACAGGATATGGCCGAAAAACAAGATATTCTAATAGAAATTGAACAAAAAAAAACTGAAAATAGAAGAAGAAAAATTAAAAATTTTACAGCAGTCTTTTGTGAATAAAAATTAGAAAAGTTACTTGATTTCATAACGAATATGTATTGTTTTATTTAACGCAAATATAAAATCAAGCTTATCATAAAATGAACATTTTTTACATACAAATCTGCAAATGTATACGTATATGTACGTGATTATATAAAACAAATATGTCGAAAAATTATAAATAATTTTATTATTTGAGATTGAAAATGGAAAATGTTGCTCTAAAAGTGCATTTTAAAATTAAAATAATTAAAATTTATTAATTTCTTCATGTTAAAACTGTAAGCAACTGATTCCGACGATCTCCACTTGCTTCTCCCGCCAGCTAATTAGCAGGTTCTGGCTCCGGTTCGGCACTTTCAATTTGAGGGTCAATAATTGTATCGTCGTTTGTGATAATACATATATTGTGCATAATGCATGCACTTGCAACTAAATTCGAAGATGCACATAAATTTCTGTGCTCCGTAAATTTAAGAAGCCTTCGAAAACGTCCTTTCAGTGCTCCAAATGCATTTTCAACAACAATTGATTGGGCGTTAACGAACCATAATCTTTAAACATCGGTATGAGGTAATTTCTGCAAGGATATGCCGAGTCCCCGAGAATAAAAGTAGAATTTGGAAATAAACTTTCCATATTATTTTCCGCTTTTCTATAAAATGCTGACCTTTTTAGCACTCTAGAGTCATGATATGATCCGGGTTCACCACAATAAATATCAATAAATTTTTTATCAGCATCGACAATGTCCTGCAAAACAACACTATAATTACGTTTACGATCAAAATATATATGTATGTTTGTCTTTTATTGGTGCATTATTTGTTATGTGGGTACAATCAATAGCACCAATAACACCTGGTATTTGTTTCCTTTGTAAAAACTTGCGAGTTGTTTCTTCCAACGCATCTCCAGTTGGCCACTTAACAAACTCATGTCCTATTGAGATAACCCACGCGACAACCCGACGAACAATCGCCCATGCTGTGGACTTCGTTACACCAAACAATACGGCTAGTTGTCTGTAGGTAATTGTATTACTTAAGTACCATACATACATGTACATCATTGTTTTAGCAGGAATTTTGGCTTTTCCGGACTTCGTAGCAAAACGAGTTTGTTCACTTTCTTCATATCTTCCTGCAAAAAACACTCATACAGAAAAGTCTCATAACAAAAACAAAGCATACCTATTAAGTAATCTAAAGTGGTGCGGCTCAAACGAAAGTGTGATTTGAAATCCTCATCTCCAAAATTATCTATGGTGTCCACAAAATTAGAGCATTTTGGATGCTCTATCTGCTCTTGTTCTGAATCCTCCGAGGACGAACTTGATTCAGCAGCTAAACCAGCAAGGATGGTGAATATTTCCTTAACGACTTCATTATTTGAATTTGTGCACATAGTACCAAGCAACTGGAAAACACACAAATTTGATTTTGTCTTAATTTTAATTTAAAATCCCTACTTACCGCATCTTTTATAAAATTTTCCATTTCGTGCACTTCTATACTTTACATTTATATATTTTTCATTTGTTTACATTTTTATCTGTCAAAATGAGGGTTGTCGCTATTGCCAACTACTTTTTTTGGGAAAAATCATAGCTATTGTGAATGAAAAAAGCATTTTAACTGGCAATGCCTCTAGCCCAATATACAAGCTATGATAGCTTATGACAAGCCAACATAATTATGTTGACTAATAGCCTTGACAGACGGCAGCGTTAATCCGGATTAACTGCGCACTTAATCAGATCCAAATTTGTAGGTGACAGACGGCAGCTATGCGAGTTTGAAACTCTCATAAACAGCTCATTGTCCTTTTTATAATATTTTCAATGAAAATTGATACAAGATAAACATTACGGTTGTTAGCCGACCAATTTTTACCAAACCATTTTTTATTACAAAAGCATATCAACACATTATTTTTAAAACTGCATCATAACATAGAAGTTTTATTGATATTATATTGAGAATTTGATAAACAGCTGTCAGGGTTGCTTGTATTTCATTCACAGTAGATGAAAATTGGCCATTTTTAACAATGTTGCCAACGAAAATCTCACAAACTCCCTAAAATTTTGAGAGTTATTTTTGGATTCAGCAACGGAGTTAGCTGTGGTAACTCCTGAATTAATCCCGAAAAATGCAATTAATCTGGTTTAACGCTGCCGTCTGTCAATGCTATAAGTCTTCCATACAAAATAAGCTAATAGCTTAATTTGCTGGTCAAATAAAACACGCCTATTATATCTATACGTGTTAAAATAACATTGGATATGAATTTTGAGAAGTTTTCTATTTTGCACATATGTACATATAATTATTTTCTATGGAATTAAAGAAAATAATTTTTTTTATTAAAAAAATTAATAAATAATTAGAATTTTGTTTTTCTTTAATTCATCTTATAAAGCCATAAATAAAGCTGTAAGCCATCAAAATATATTTTGTGTTTTTGATACCTTAAATTTAAGTTATTGTATTGCACATACATATATGGAGTTCTTCTACAAAGGTAGTTAATCCGAGATTAAAAATTAATCTCAGATTACACAACTAGATTAGCGGTGTTATTCCTAATTTTATCGATAATTTTTGCGAAAAAGAGGAGAAATGTCAAATGAAAAAGTAAACAAAAATGGCCGACAGCGAGGGGAAGAGTTTAGTAAACTTATTTTTAATAAAATTATTATTTAAAATATATGTAAATTTGTTAATTTTTCAGGAAAAAGGGATCAAGGTCGAACAAAGAGGAAGTTGAACTTCTTTTATGCTTGTGGGAGGAAAAATTGCCACAGCTTCGTGGTGTAAAACGAAAGTAAAGCGAAACGCCGAGTCTCCAAGAACTACAGTCCGCGACAAAAAGATAGCACAATTAAACTTTTGCAAAATTTTCTCTTCAAAAAAAATTGGTATAATTATGTTTAATTGCTGTTTAACGGCCAATAAAGCATCAGCTAGTGTTTTAAAAAATTATCGTACAATTTTCTGAATAGAATCGTGATATTTATTTTGAAAAACAACAATTAATAAACAAAATTTCTACAAAAATGGGTCGGGAAAAATTGCTCAATGACACAGAGGTAAAAATTGCTCTAACTCTTCGAGCAGAGGATAAAAAAAGCAGAAATCGCGAAATTTTTAAATAGAAGTCGTAAAGCGGTTATGAATTTATTAAAAGATCCTGAAAATTACGGAAAAGCGCGTAGTAGTGGGCGGCCAAAAGCGGTAACACCTCGGCAAAAATGAGCAATTTTGCGTTTTGCATCGAATTGTCACCTTACAGCCAAACAAATCGCAATAAAAGCTGGTATAAAAACAAATGTTCGCAATATATGTACATACAAAGAATTTTGAAAAATTCCGATCTCATAAAACGTCGAAAATTGCTCAGAAAACAACCACTTTCAGCGAAACATCGTGAAGCAAGATTAAAGTTTGCTAAAAGTCATATAAAATGGAAGAAAAAATGGCGTCGTGTGCTTTTTACAGATCAAAAAAAATTTAATTTAGTTGGCCCAGATGGTTGGTCTTACTATTACCACGATTTGAGAAAGGAAAAACTTTTCCTTTTTGGATGTGAAATGTGAGTTAGAGCAAAAGAAAGCCGTTTTTGAACGTTAATTTGTGATAGCAATGGTTTTTTTCTTGCACTTCTTGAAGTATGTTTGTGTTTTGAGAGAACTCTTCGCACGGTTTCTTGGCCTACTTGCATAATATTGCGTTCCTTCAAATCTGTAGCTAACATTCTAAGGCTGCACTGTGGTTTATTGTCAATTTGTTTGATTATTAACCTTTCCATCATTGGTGTAAGCTTTTTTGGCCTGCCACTGGGTTCTTTTAATTCTAACCGATTTTCTTTTTCTGCGCGATATATAATGTTGTACACTGTTCTAACATTTAGAGAAAACATTTCAGCCACTTCTTTAGCTGATTTACCTTTATGAAAATTATAATAAACTAACTGTATAATATTTTCACTTGTACGATTACCTGGAGTTTTTGTCGTACCATAAGAAGTGGTTTTGTTTTATGCTGAATACAATTAAAAATTTTTTTTAAAGTTTGTTTTTTTTTGTTGCTATCTTTTATTGTAAAAATAAGACATATAATAAGAAAAATATTTATGTTTCATTAGAATTAAAAAAAAGGGAAAAAGTCAAATGTGCTATATTTTTGTCGTAGACTGTGCAATTGGGACATTAGTGTCACAAAGTTTTTTCGCATTCTCTTTAAGCAGAGGGTTTTGCAAAATTCTTTTCAAGTCGGATTTTTCAAATATTTGGGAATCATTACAACGACCACGCGCTCCAACATTAATGTACATAAACCTATATCTAAAAAAAATGTTTTAAGTATTTTCCAAAACATGTACATATGTTATTAACTTACCTGTAGTCTACGAGGGCTAGTAAAACCATTGAGTACCAACCTTTGTAGATGAAATAGTCAACAGCATCAGATACGGATGACCTAATTCTCAATATGACATCCATCTGAAATAAATTGTACTTGCATGTTATGGGTAAAATATTTCAAATTCATAAACTTACCTAATGCGCCCAGACATTGGGGAAATCCAATTTTTCTAAATCCTTCAGCGCACTCCGTAGTTTTATCCTGCGTAAGAAATGAGCTGGCTAAATATTTTTTTTTATTTTATATTGTTATGTATGTATATACATATGTATATAAATTTTAAGTTTTTATAATTACTTTGTTTTTCTTATGAATTATTTTCTTTTGTTAATGAATTAATATTGTTATATTGTGATATGTCCCACACCGCTCTGCAAAAGTTTTTAAGGATAAAACATACAGACGCTTTGAAAACCCTGAATAGTCTTCCAACTGTTCTGTACTCAGCAGAAGAACCAAGGGCATACAAAGCGATAGCTATTTTTTCTAATGGAATACATTGCCTGTATGTAGTATCACGTTTGCCAATGTTTGTTAGCTCATTACATAAAATTTTGAATAATTCCCGACTCATTCTGAAGCTCTCCTTGAAGAATTGGTCACTATTGAAAGCAACGTCGAGCTCCCAAAAATTACCGTGCCTTTCCTACAATACAACGTCAAGTGGGAATTTTATAAAATGACTAGCGGACCCGGTGCCTGCTTCGCACGGCACAACAAAATAAGAAAAGAAACACACCTGTTTTTAATAAAGTTGGTTTTGTTCCCTATTATTCAACTTTTAATTCTAGTTTCTTACAATCTTAGACTATGTATCACTTAAACTATCTTAGAGCTCTTTCGTAGACAACATTTTTGGTTTTGCCATGAGTTGTTGTGTAGATAAAGAAAACTGAAGGCTTGCCAACACGTGAGCACGTGAGGCCGTGTGAAAAGCAAGGATATTCTTAATCAATCCCACACAATTCCAACGATTGCCCTTGCGCTTTATTTATTTTAATAGCAAGTGAAAGACGTATTGGAAACTGTAGTATTTTGAACTCAAAAGGTAAATTTGATGGAATCATTGGAATTCGTGGAATCAATACATCTTCACCTTTAAACTTTCCCCTTAAAATTGTTGCTTCGATCAAATTGTTCATGACCTTTTTAACCGCTAATCTTGTCCCATTGCATAATCGTGGTTGATTTATATTTTGAAGCATAATAATGGGAGCACCCACTTTCAATTGTAAACGATGAGGTGGAAATCCGGGTAAATCCAATGAATTCAAAAATTCTGTCGGATAATTAACAGCGTCGTCTTGATTCGTAACCGTGTCAACTGATTGATATGTTACAACCTCGCCAGGAACATGGGTTAAAATGTCTGCATTCATTTGACCAACGTCTTTATTTTTAGCGGCCAGTATAGCTCTTTCAGCTAACCAATTATGATTGCGATAATTTTCTGCAATATTTGGAAAAACACTTGACACTAATTCTTCTTTTATCGGCGCAATATTACAAAAGTTATCTGGTAAAGTGATTAAGCCAGTTTCACGATCAACAGCCTATTGCCAACATTTGCCTTGAAAATGTGTCGGCCGATGGATCGTTTGGAATTTGTACTCGCACATTTGAAGTTAAATTGAGTATTTGTACATGTCTCCATAAGTAAGATGACTTTAAACATGCTTTTAATTCATCTGCTGGTGTTGAACGGGGAATCACAGGCAATGTCTGACGAACATCACCAGCCAATAGAATCAAAGCGCCACCAAATATCTGTTGATCATTACTACGCAAGTCTTGTATTGTGTTATTTCATCATTTCGGTTCTCTGCAACACCAAACACAGCCATGTCGCTGCCTTGCAGATATATTTAATCGATTTAACAGAATTGCAATTAATGTGGAACATTGATATGAGCTTTGAATGCTTTTGATAGTATTGGCGAATAGGGGCAACCCACCTATTATCAACTGTAATATCTTGATTATTGACTCGTAGATTGATTGATTTGCCATTATCATCTGTCGAGCGTCGGCGATACAATGGGTAACCATCATTTCCATTAATTGTCTCGGAAATCAAATCTCTGGGATACCGCTTCGTGCATTTCCCATCTTTCATACATGGCGAATTAATATTTAGAACACCACATGTTCCATGAATCATACTTTTTGTAACAACATCAAATAAACCTGGATCGATTTCCTGATCAAGAATTTCTGCTGAGATGATGCCATCTATTTGATCGCTTGTTATTTTGTTGACTAACCATACCAAAATATGGGCATGTGGTAGTCCTCTCTTTTGCCATTCCACCGAATACTTCGCCGAAAACCTGATGTTTAATAATAAAATCCATCAATGACTTCAGCTTTTGTCTAAATACTCGTGCAGTTATGTCGTGACGGTCTGTAGAAGATTGCCCTTCATATAAATATTGCTTGGTTTCGTCCCATTGTGGATTACATGTAAATGTAATAAACAAATCTGGTCGACCATACAAACGAACATAGCAAATGGCATCATTTTGCATATTCATGCATATGCATTGGACTGCCTGTGCTTGCTGGTAAAATAACAACTTGTCCAACATTGTCAACATTTCCATCATTATGTAGATGTATGTATATACTCTTCTGATCGCAACTTCCGTTGATTGAATCGAATAAAGTTCAAACGCTCTGTTTCTATCTTTGCATACATGTCTACGACATATTGATGAAAGAGTCTCCGACATTTCAAAATATGATTTTCCTGATTTTGTCGTATCATAATCCTATGTGCATAATAGTTCATAGCGCTGACATTTTTATTGACTTCACGTTCTGAAGAGAAAAAAACCAACAAATGGAAATTTAAATCATTTCATACTAATTCTTGTTAAACAAAATTGGAAGAGTATAATAAACACAACAAACACTAACGTGGGTTTGCGGGATCTACCATTTTTAAATTAATAGAGTATCGATCATCACCCCGGCAAAACAAAATTGGGTTTTTGTGTGTTTCACATAAACGTTGTAATTGATTATTTCTTCTACGCAATACAATGTCACGTGATTGAAACTCATCGCCGACAATCACCACAACAACTTCATTATTTATAGGTGCATTAAATCTTCGTTCGTGTTCTCCGATTGGTCTTCTATCAGCACGAATCACGATTTTATGATCATCAGACGGCATCTGATCAAGTGCTGTCCGAAAAGTATTAATCAAATCATTATGTTCATGAAGCTCTTGCTCTTCGTGGCATTTTTAGAAGAAACTAAACTAAAGATAATAAAGAACTTCAGTAATAAATTGATGAAATCCAGCAAATTCTGGACTCGAAAAGCACCAAAAAGTCACGAAAAGACACGAAAATTGTTAAAAATATGCTGAAAATGTGTCAAGATTAAATTAAAAATTGGCCAAAAAATCGAAATAATAAAGACACGAAAATCTGCTGAAAATGTGAACTACATCTGTTATCGAGAAAATAAAGAATTCAAACAACTATAATATAGTTATAGTGAAGCTATGTATCCGTCAACTCCTTAAAATGCATTGTCCATTTTGTAAAAAGTGGATGGAACGGCAGAAAAAAAATAATAACTGTCCAGATTGTATTAAATTATTATTAAGATGCGACGAATGCTACAACATAATCGCTGTTACCTTCAGATTTTGTACCAAGTGTGGTAAGAATGTAGAACGAATAATACGCGTGAACAGGGCAAAAGTACAAAAAAATATATTAAAGCAAAAGCTGCTATCTAAACCAAAAAACGTTTCTACAATGCCATCTTCATCATCTGAGGAGACATTCTGTGAATTAAATTTATCGGCCGAAGACATACAGGACATTCAAGTTATTGAAGACCAACATCAAGAATGTTCTGGTAGATATTGATGTTATTGAAGACATCCAGCAGCTCAACATTGATAATGTTCTGATCGAATCAGATTTGTCCGAGTCGCCTAGTACTTCCACAATATTGTCATGTCCTGGCGAGCCAAGTGGTTCCCAAGTAGATGGAGCCAAGTTGATGGAAATAAAGAGTTACTAATACACGTTGACATTAAGGATCCAAATGCACATATTATATACATATTAAGCCATTTATTTATATTTATACACTTCATATACAAAAATTTAAAATTTTCTTGGATGTGCTCGTTTCTGGACTGTGAACATGATAAACAAATATTTGCTTAAATTAAATACAGCACAGTTATGATCATATACAGTTAATTAATATAGTGCTTTTTGGTAGACAATATTTTTAGTTTTTTTTGCGGTGCGTAAATAAATAAGGATGTTGGTTTTCCGACACGCAAACACGCAACCTATAATTCTCCATGTGCCAAACAGGGAAACTTTAAGTTTATTCCGCAAACTTGCAACGATTGGCCTTGCGATTTATTTGAAATGGTCATCTGATGCAAGCGCCTTTTGTGGGAACATAAAAAAAGACTTTGCAAATGCGGGAAAAAATAAGATAATAAAATCAAATGGCAAAGATCCTTTTTTACAAATGGTAAAATCAAATAAATAAGAATTTAGTTCTGATCGAATCGTGGAATTAAGACATCCTCAATTTGGTTCCCTTTGTATTTTCCAAATGCACATATTATATTATTAAATTTATTATTTATTATATACAAAAAATTTAAAACCGCTTTTCGATGATGTTATTCATGAGTTTCTTCGTAAATAAAACCAATCTCGAAACTTTTCCATTGCAACAAAGTCGAAAATTGCAACCTCTTAAAATCAAATGGATTAATATTACGCTTTTATTTTCCTTTTGATTATTTTAGCTTCGATGATGATGAGTTTCTTCACAAACCAATCGACCCATTGCTGATTTTAGCATGATTTAAATTTAAATTATATGGTGGTAGTCCATGCAAGTCCAATGAATTTAAAAATTCTGTAGGATAGTTGACTACGTCATCCTGGTTTGTGGCCGTGTCAACTGATTTGTACGTAAACAACTCTCCTGAAAGGAAATTCTGAATGGTAGCATTGAGATCATCGACATCTTTGTTTTTTGCTGCCAATATTGCTCGTTCACTTAGCCAATCGCGGTTATTATATTGTTGTTTAATGTCCAGAAAAACACGCTGAATAAGCTCCTTTTTCGATTCTGTGAAGTGACAGAAATCTGTGGGAAAAGTCACTAATCCGGTCGAGTTGTCAACTGCGACCTTACCATTGCCAATATCCAGCAACTGCTTCGAAAACACAGTCGCAGTTTGATCTTGTTGCAAAAACCCTCGCATGTTAGTAGTTAATTGTAGTGTCTTTACGTGCCGCCACAAATTTGATGATTTTAGACATGCGTTTATTTCTGACAACAGTATCATAGCTCCACCAAAAATGTTTTGGTTATCACGTAAATCTTTTAACGTCCTATCTAGTGCCTCCAGCGACCTCTTGTGGGCCATTGTGCATTCGTCCCAAATTATCAATTTGCATACTTGGAGAGTCTTCGCCATAGCGCTATTTTTGGCAATGTTGCAAACTGGCGTTTCGTTGATATGCATGTTTAATGGTAATTTTAAGGCTGAATGTGCAGTTCGTCCGCCTTCTAATAAAGTTGCTGCTATTCCAGATGAAGCCAACGCTAGGGCTACCTCATTTTGCGATCGGATCTTTGCTAATAGCAATGAAATTAGGAACGTTTTCCCAGTACCCCCAGGAGAATCAAGAAAGTAAATCCCCCCAGACCCACTGTTTACAGCTTGTGTTAAACGATCGAACGCAATCCTTTGTTCTTCGTTCAATTGCGGAACAGTTGTGCGAACTGCTTCGGTCATAGCTTGAGTATCGTACTGGAGTTCTCTTTGCAACTCATGGTTTAATGCATCTTGCATAGCACGATTGGGTGCTGTCAGGCCCAAACACGACAATACTTTATTTGCCATCAACAAACACATATCTTCTATTATGATCAATGTGTCATTGTAAATCTCTGCCGTAATTTCCAATGTAGGATTCAAAGTTTCACAACGCACGCGATGCAACACATCCTCAGACATGTCATCCCTATATTTCATCCACAAATCATTCGGATTTGAGGGGAAACATGTCGATATTATAATCGCAAACAGTGTGTGCGAATTTGATGCGGCGATGAAGATATCACGGAATCCTTGAGCGTATCATCCCAATGCGAATCGTTTTCAAGCAACCGTAATAATTGACACGCCTCACGGTAAGTCGCACACAGATGTCCATCAACTGTTCGCAATTGTTGAAAAGATGTCGGACCAGGAACATTCACCAATAACAATCTAAGATAATAACATTCATCGTTATTAGGATGTACTGTATATATACGGCCTATAGTATTTTGGTCGGCTCTTATTACAACTTTATGGCACGTCTGATGGCAACCGATCCAGTGCCATTTTGAACATCTTCACTAATCAGCTAAGCATGTGAAGAAATTATTTGCAGTTGTTGGAAAATTATGATCAAACAATGTACGTCTTATATATGCCATGAGACGACAAAAACAATGGAACCAATGACAGGACTTGCCACTTTCTTATTTTCTCCAATTAAATGTTTCTTTTTTCATGGAGATGACAAAACCAAGGATGTTAGTAGAGTACCAGCAAAAAAACTCTAAATTTATGGACAAAACAATGTAACGTTCGGACACGTGCTTTTACATAATGATGACAAAACAATGGAGGGCGTCGGATACACTTATTACAGGTAGTGGGCATTATTATCTTATAATCAATCATTTGGGCAAAAACGTAGGCAGTAGGTTCGAGATGAAGTAGCGTATGCTTGAGCTCTTAGCAATCTTATCCATCATCAGAAATGCTGTCGGGTAGGTAAAAGCTGATGAGGCAGTTTGAGCTCTTGAACTTTAAATCTTTTAGGAACATAAAAGACACATCCTTTTACAAATACTGGGAAAAATAAGAATTTATATTTTTGGACTACTTCTATATAATAATTGTGGCATAACTTTTATATACCAATTAAAATAATAAATTTAAAATGAGAAATGATATTTTGATTTATGCTTGTATAAGTTTATTAAGTTTAAGACTTCCCAACCCAATTTCCATAATATTTCTATAAATTAACAATATTAAACTAATTATTAAATGTTATTTTGAAAATGTACTTTATTTTTATAATATAACACAACCGTCTTAACTCGCTCTTCTAATTTTCATATTACCGAAATTAAAATGCCGTCGGCATAAATGGAAATGGAATATGTTGCCTCTTCGAAATTTTCATATAAATGAAAACTGCGCTGTTAAACTGCTGAAGAGACAGCTTCTAGCTTACGATATACGGCAAACTATGTAGTATTCTATATCTAGTAAGCAATGAGCAATGTGGAGTATGCACAGGCAGAGATGCCCCGTTATTATAATAAAAGTATTTTTGAGAGTTGGTAACACTGTACGGTTGGCACCATCAAACATGTCAACACATTAATTATATTTATATTTTGAAATTGAAATAATAAATTTAAAATAAGAAATGATATTTTGATTTAGCAAAGTTGATATTATGTTTCGACTTTCAAAATTTCCATAATATTTCTATAAATTAACAATATTAAACTAAATATTAAATGTTATTTTGAAAATGTACTTTATTTTTATAATATAACACAACCGTCTTAAGTGCTCTTCTAATTTTATATGGGAAATAAAAATGCCGTCGGCATATGTGGAAATGGAATATGTTGCCTCTTAATTTTCATTAAATGAAAACTGCGCTGTTAAACTGCTGAAGAGGACTTCTAGCTTACCATATATGGCAAACTATGTAGTATTCTATATCTAGTAAGCAATGAGCAATGTGGAGTCTGCACAGGCATAACCGGGCATTATTATAATAAAATTCATTTTTATTGGTAATACTGTAAGATTTTTACCATCAAACATGTCAACACATTAATTATATTTATATATTTTGAAATTTGAATCGAAATTTAAATACACGATGTTATGAGCAAAGTTTATATTAAATTCAAAAGTCTTGTTTTAATGCGTTCTTCAATTCGAGTGGAACTGAGAGTACAAATACCGTAAAATGTTTGACAAAGTAAGTGGTCAACTTTTATATGGGAAAATAGAAATTGTCGTTTTACTCTATTTTACTCGTAATTTTTCCTTATTTGATCACCGTTTAGACCTACCCTGGACTACGACAAACATTTTAAAACCAAAGTCAGCTCAATCGGCCCAGCCGTTCTCGAGTTTTAATCAGACTAACGAACAACAATTCATTTTTATTTATATAGAATAGATAAAACTAAAATAATCGATCCATATATTAAAACTAATGTGAAGGATGAATCTGATGCTGTTTAATAAGTTTGTTAATATCAGGTTCCAATTTACTCAAGAACAGTCGCAGTCGCCACGTTTTAACAAGCAAACGATTTCTATTTTTAGTAAGCAGTTTTGTCACACAATACCCGCCGGGGGAATTGCAGAGGATGATGGACCTCACTCCGTTAAAAACCAAGTGGAGAAGGACCCGGCTTCGCTTGAAATATCCAATTGGCGCCAAATTGAAAGAGAAGGAACGACTGGCGCGCTATTAACTCGGCTTTAATCGCGCGTAAGCGGTTACGCCAATTAAAAAGAAGAAGAAGTAGAGTTGTCACAGCACTAAATCCACGTTCACATAAATATGACGATGGGAATGCTATCAATAATCGTTGAACGATTGACCACAATCCAGTTCTGAGCGGTTTTTGCGGCCAAAATTCTTGGTAACCATTTTTATATCGCAACAATGTTGCTTGAGAGTATTATAGTTTTGTTCACATATGGAAAATTATTATTTTAAAATAAATAAAATATAGGTTATATATAAGTGATCATAATAGAAGTCGAAATCCGCATAATGTCTGTTCCGTCTGTCCTCCGTCCGTGCAAGCTGTAACTTGAGTAAAAATTGAGATATCGTCATGAAACTTGGTACACGTATTCCTTGGCTCCATAAGAAGGTTAAGTTCGAAGATGGGCAAAATCGGCCAACTGCCACGCCCACAAAATGGCGGAAACCGAAAACCTATAAAGTGTCATAACTAAGCCATAAATAAAGATATTAAAGTGAAATTTAGCACAAAGGATCGCATTAGGGAGGGGCATATTTGGAAGCAATTTTTTTGGAAAAGTGGGCGTGGCCCCGCCCCCTACCAAGTTCTTTGTACATATCTCGGAAACTACTATAGCTATGTCAACCAAACTCTACTGAGTCGTTTTCTTCAGGCATTTCCATATACAGTTCAAAAATGAAAGAAAGCGGATAATAACCACGCCCACCTCCTATACAAAGGTTATGTTGAAAATCACTAAAAGTGCGTTAACCGACTAAAAAAAACATCAGAAACACTAAATTTTACGGAAGAAATGGCAGAAGGAAGCTGCACCCAGGCTTATTTTAAAAATTGAAAATGGGCGTGGCCTCGCCCACTTATGGACCAAAAACCATATCTCAGGAACTGCTAGACCGATTTCAATGCAATTCGGTATATAATATTTTCTTAAAAGCCTGATGACATGTACGAAATATGGGTGAAATCGGTTAACAACCACGCTTTCAAATATAACGCTATTTTGAATTCCATCTGATGCCTTTTCTGTATAACCAGGAACCAATGATGATAGCGGAATAAAACTTTACACAAATACGGTATTTGAAAAATATGTAAATGACGTATAATGAAATCTCGATTATCACTTTATCATGCGAGAGTATAAAATGTTCGGTGACACCCGAACTTAGCCCTTCCTTACTTGTTGAACTTGATTTTTAGCTCGTTTGTTGTCAATTCTATAAGTTCTTCTTCCAGCTGAGGTGACATTGCTGTGTTTACATTTGAAAATGGATCCAACACCCAGTCTGGTATTTCCAAGTTCAAGCTTTCCTGGTATCGTTCGGTGAAGTCAATATGGAGGTTTTCCAAATGTCGGCAGTAGGTTAACAATTCATCGTTACTGCATGATACTGATAAATTCGGAAAATTGTGAAACTCACGTCTGCCCAGATTCTTTTTGTGTAGAAGCAGTTTGGTTGCGAAAGCAGCAACGACGTTTTTTGTTTTAATTAAATTTAGTTTATCGCCTTGCAGTTGGAGATTCATGTCGTTGAACAATTTATACAGGTCTGTCTTACATTATTCTTTAATGTTATGAGCTTGTCTTGAAGTTCTGTATCTTTTGTTTCCAAGAACTCTATAACAGAGTCAAACAGGTTGTAGAATCGAGTCAGACAATTGCCTCTTGATAGCCAACGAACTTCAGTATAAAACAACAAACGATTTAAATCCTCGTCATTAGTAACACAAAGCTGATGAAATAATTTATCATTCAAAGAGCTGTTGCGGATTTTATTGACTGCTTTGATGACATATTGCAGTGATTGAAATAGTTTTTCACTTAAGTTTCTAGCAACTAAATGTTGTCTATGAATAACGCAATGTACACCAAGGACATCTGGAATTTTATTTTTAAGTACGCTATGAAGCCTTTATGGCACCCTGTCATAGCCGGAGCGCCATCCGTAGCAACTGAAATAATATTTTTCCAAGGAATTTCTTTCTCATCGCAAAACTTTTCCAATATATTGAATATGGTTTCGCCTTTTGTATCGGTCTCTAAATTTCTATCAAATAATAGCTGTTCACATATTTTCTCATCTATCTATATAAATAAAAATGAATTGTTGTTCGTTAGTCTGATTAAAACTCGAGAACGGCTGGGCCGATTGAGCTGACTTTGGTTTTAAAATGTTTGTCGTAGTCCAGGGTAAGTCTAAATGGTGAGCAAATAAGGAAAAATTACGAGTAAAAGCGCCATACACGAGCGCACAAGTGCGTTCGATCGGTATGTGTGCGCTTGCAGTTTATCGTGTATGGGCTTGTTCGCGTACCGATCCATGTTCGCAAAAATGTTTGATTTTTTACGATCGGTGCGCGAACATGTTTATCGTGTATGGCGTTGTCGGCGCACAAAATCTCATTTCTCTCGTGTCGCCGAACAGTGAAGATCGCGGACAATGGCAAGTGTTAAGGGGAGAGCCTGCTTTCGAGGCTTCAAAAAAACGATTTTTTTGGGAGGGAAAGAAATAATTGATTCAAGCTAAATTTCTAGGTTTTATAGTTATATATTTGAACATCTTTCACAAATTTTTTGGATACGAAATCTTTGATATTCTGCCTTTGGGAAGCAATTGCCCGATGCATCTCGCATGTGCATTTTTCGGACGGCGGGCAGGATGCAGGTCGTAATTTCTATTGGAAACAAAAAATTTAAAGAGATTAATATTTTTTATAAATTTATCTTCTAGTTAAGCTGAGAAAATTCTAAAAAAAGTGTCAAATTTAAAAAAAATTTAAAAATTGAATAAATAGTGGCTTTTGACTAAAAAAATTTTACATTATGCTGTTTAAAAGTTGACTTTTCTTAAATTTTTTTTTGTTTAAATAGAAGTTAATTTTATGTCAATGATGCCCGCCAATTAAGAATAATCGTAAAAATGAAAAACCGAAAGATCACGCTTCAAAGTTTTCGCTTTTTGCCCAAGCGCTCATACATACATATGTATATACATATATCTGCTAGACGCTCGGTCACTTCCCTTCTAACTTCGATAATACTTCGAATTCCCATGTATAACTTTGGGACATATACTTAGATAATTTTTAAGGAAAATTTAGCAAAACGCAACAAATCGATTGTTTTAAGCCTCTAAAGCAGGCTCCCCCTTAATAAAGATTTCGTATCAGAATTTATTGATCTTATAAAAAATGAATTGACAATTTGGCAAATGAAAAGTGATAAATATAAAAATTGAGAAAAATAAAAGTTGGAATAACTTATTAACGAAATACAAAGAAATAGATAAAAGTGCTACATTAGAAATAAATTCGAAGAAATGTTCCGCTTTCCTGTCGCACATGTTAACTCTGTGAAGAACGGACGCAAAATGGATTTGTGTGTCGTGTATGGGCAAACGAATTCATCCCGATCGAACGCACTTGTGTGCTCGTGTATGAACACTTTAAGATAGAGTAAAACGACAATTCCATTTTCCCATATAAAAGTTGACCACTTACTTGCTGTCAAACATTTGACGGTATTTGTACTCTCAGTTCCACTCGAATTGAAGAACGCATTAAAACAAAACTTTTGAATCGACAACATAATATAAACTTTGCTCATAACATCGTGTATTTAAATTTCAATTTCAAATTTCAAAATATATAAATATAATTAATGTGTTGGCATGTTTGATGGTGCCAACCTTACAGTGTTACCAACTCTCAAAAATACTTTTATTATAATAACGAGGCATCTCTGCCTGTGCAGACTCCACATTGCTCATTGCTTACTAGATATAGAATACTACATAGTTTGCCATATATCGTAAGCTAGAAGCTGTCTCTTCAGCAGTTTAACAGCGCAGTTTTCATTTATATGAAAATTTCGAAGAGGCAATATATTCCATTTCCACATATGCCGACGGCATTTTAATTTCGGTAATATGAAAATTAGAAGAGCGAGTTAAGACGGTTGTGTTATATTATAAAAATAAAGTTTTCAAAATAACATTTAATATTTAGTTTAATATTGTTAATTTATAGAAATATTATGGAAATTGGGTTGTGAAGTCTTAAACTTAATAAACTTA
>NC_065920.1:38545852-38624076 GCF_024586455.1 Bactrocera neohumeralis | reverse complement strand
GGGGTAGTTACCAATGCACGTGTATCAGCAGTTGACAATTTAGCACTGACATAAGCGGCAGTTGTTGTTACACCTGTAAGCACTTTTGAATTTTGAACACTCGTAGTGGCGATGAACGTAGGTACACTCGTAACAACAGGTTGAATTGATTGCACAATCGTAGCGGGAATTGAAGTTTGAGTATTTTTGTCGGCGGCGGCATCTGGATCTTCAAGGGCATTCGCGTTTTCCTCTTTTTCACTTGCTTTCGTTACCTCGGAAATGTATTCATCATATAGCGGTCGCAACTGGTTCATCGTGGCATCAGGATCGAATTGAATACCCGTTTGCAGTAGCACTTTCATGACTTGGGCACGTGATAACAAATTCGACATCGTGGCAGCAACAACAACAATCAGGAAAAAAAACGTGGTAAATGCACTGTCTACAGAAAACGTGAAATGAAAAACGAAGAATTCTGGTTTCGGCAGTGTTTTTTTTTTTTTGTGTTTAATTATGCGGCAGTCGATTTAAATTAACTCCATCCCACTTCTGAGATGTGATGGCCGGAATCAATTAATTTAAACTTTTATTTCGTACGTGCGCAGCACGTCTCGCTTCGTTGACAGTCAGTTTTAAAAAGAACGATAAAACTCATTCGCCCAGCAAAGCACACAAGACATTCCCAATTGACAATTGACACTTCTTACAGCAGTCGTTCATTCTATTACATTCATCGCATTCTCTTACATTCTATTACATTCTATTGCACTCTTACAGTTCCTTTAGAGTTTTTGAATATACTATCTATTATGTCGTCAACATATACGTGACAAAATTTTCCTATAAATTCATGTAAAATATTATTCATTGCTCTCTGAAATATACTTGGAGCATTTTTAAGTCCAAATGGCATTCTAAGGTATTCATATTTCCCGTTATTTACAGAAAATGCTGTTTTTTCTATATCGTTTTCTTCCATCAATATCTGATGAAATCCAGACTCTAAATCTATTGTGGAAAAGTATTTCGGACTACCATCTTCATTTATTCCTTTTTTTGGAACGACCCGAACGGGAGAATTATATGGGCTTTTACTATGTCGTATAATCCCTTTTGCGAGTAAACATTCGATTTCCTTATTAACAAAATTATTTGCAGATATAGAATAAGGATATTGTTTGGACCATATAGGTTTGTCATCCTCAGTTCTAATTTCTGCTTTAATATCTGTGCTAAAAGGTAAATCCATGTTAACATTTTGATGAGCTTTATTTATTATTTCAATAACATCCTCTCTTAGCAATGAAATGTTGATATCTTTCGTTTCATTATTATTACATTTGTACGTATCAGCAACTTCGTTAGAATGTTCAACATTATTTATTTTTAAAATGTTGTGAGCATTTGCTTCATTAATTTTCCTATCCTTAGTATCATTTTTGCTAATATTATTACTGACGGGTGCCTCAGGACTTTTTTGTCCCAAGGGGTTTAGTATAATTAAATCATTGAGAAAATTTATTTTCTCTGTTTTATTATTCCCATAAATCAATTTTCTATTCGGAATATCAATTGTCGCTCCGATTTTATTTAGGAAATTAATTCCAATTAAAAGATCGCTCTCTAAATTGTTAATTTCATAAAAACGTTCCTGTATGCCAAACAGGTTGATATTATGAAAATATTTTATTATGGTCGAACCATGAATGGTTCTAACCTTCTTCTTAATAGCTAAAATGCTTTTATTATTATAAATTCCGGCTCGTATATATGAGCTGGTTGCCCCCGTATCTATGAGAATTCTAAAGATTTGCCCAGTTTTTTTATCGGTTTTAATAACATACGGCAAATCGGAGTTTACCCTAAAAAATGGTTCTCACCAATATTATTAATTCGTTGAATTTTTGGTTGAGGTTGTGTGCTTATTTGTGCACTTTCAATGGACCTTTTTGGTATATTTGTTAGCTGATAATTTGTCTGCCAATTATATCTGTTACTCCTCACGTGTGGTTGGTTTCTTTGATTGGGTTTATTTGTTAATTGGACTGATTGATCCACTTCCATAGGTTCTGGGTGATTGGCATACATTTGGTAGGAATTATTATTTGTTTGGGGGTACCTTAAGTTATTCTGAAAATTTGAATATCTTCGGTTAGGTTGAGGCTGGTTTCGTGAACCAATTTCATGATTGTTTTTAGTAAATTGCAAAGCAAATTGCGATCGTATTTGATTTGAATGAAGTTCTTGTGCCTTAGCAAGAGCATTAGGCAAATCGGTAGGTGTTAATGTAAATAATATTTGGTTTAGAGGGTAATTTAAACCAGTTATAAAAGTTCTTAACGCGGTTTCTCGATTCTTGATATTTAATTGTTTTGTAATATCGGAATTGGTGCCGTGCGTCATTATAGTTTTATTTATTAGTAATGTCAATTTCTGATTAACTTCATTGTAATAATCAATTAAGGATGTCGATCCTTGTCTCATAACGCTCATTTCTTGATCAATTACGTGAATTGGTCGTCTGTCGGCGTAAGCAAAATCTAATCTTGCAAATATTGCTTCTAAATTCAAAACTGTGCCATGATTAGTTAACATATCATTGGCATTACCTACAATCTTATTTCGGAGGATAGTTAATGCTCCAAAATACCTTCTATTACCTTCAATATATAGGCTCATCGAATTCTTTGCAGCTTCTCTCCAGCTGACATAAGATTTACCGGAAAATTCTGGCAAAGACTTTATTATGTCTAAATTTTCGTCACATGTTATGGAATCGTTAATTCTTTGAGTTTCATACTCAGTTACATGTAACGCATCTGTTAGAATTTTAATTCTATTACTCAACTGAGCTATCTCAGTTCTTAAGTTTGCGGTTTGTGTAGCTATTAATCTAGCTATATCGTCTACAGTAAAATTATTCACTGCCATTTTGAAAAATTATAAAATTATCTTGATCTCTTAAAAATTCTTTATTCCTATCGCCTATTTTTTATAATCGTTATTTTTCGGGTTTGCCCTTTTTTATATACTATATGTATTTGTGAGTTTCATGAAGCAAATTAATACTCACAATAAACAATTTTTTTTACTTAATTTAATTAATAAATACATATGTATAAGCCTTACTTACAACTAATTTTATGTTGCTGCTTCTACTGTTACTGTTGTTACTGTTGCTATTTCTGCTGTTGCTGCTGTTACTACTGTTGCGGCTATTGTTGACTTTGCTGCTGCTGTTGCTTTTTAAGTCGAATTTTGGCGGTTGGTTGTGCAATGGTCGTCGTTGGCGGCCGTGTGCGAGGTTTAAATGAAATCAGTTTTTTGGTGAAATTTCTGATTTACAGAATTTTTTTTATTTATTTGTTTTTATGTGGATAGTTTATAGATCCACGCACTTTCTTCTATTTGTTTGAAATTTTCAAAAATTTTCACTTTCAGTTTTTGGTTTTTCAATTCACATTTTAAAATCACTTTATTTGTGAAACTGTTGTAGTTTTTTGTTTCTCAATTTTACTTATTTTTTCAATTGTTGTAACGCGTACGTTAGCTTGTTTTTCGCTCGTAATCCGTATAGACGTGGCGCGTTCGATAGGCAGTTGGCAAACACTCGATTTTTTTTTCAATTATGGCGCTGAGATTTTTTCTTATGTCTCTTAGCGATTTTTATTTTGCCGTTAATTGCTTAGCGCGTTTCTAGTTGCTACCGTACGCTTTGAGTAACACACTAGTACTTTGTATTTCTTTTCTCGCGAATTCGCGATACTTGTTTGCGTTTTGTTTGTTTTTTTTTTTTTTTTGGTTTTGGTCCAACAGGAGTTTTACGATTCTCCTGGCAGGATCGCCAATTAAAAACTCCGTTTAGTTTTCGTGGGCAACTACGGGCAACTGCCTCGTTTTCTTTATTACATTTTCTTAAATACAATATTTTGCTTAAGCCTAGATACAAATATTAATCTTACATTCTAGGAAGTATATCTACAATCCACTTGAGATAGGACATATGTAGGACATATGTTACAAGTGGGAAGATTCATCTTACAATCTATGAGTTACATTTTTAGACCACCTAAGGCGGACAGTATTAGGAAAGTACCATATGGGTTACATATTTATAACAGATACAATATGTTCATGTAATATGAACTGGTGGTATTAACTTGCATTGTGATGCATTATCTTAATCCCGTTAAATTTACCCCTAGCTTGGCATTGTCGCTGCGAAAGAGAAAAACCCCAAAAAACGCATCAAGAAAGTTTACATACACACAGTACAGCCTAATTTGTTAATATTCACTGAACGGTACAAAGTTGTTGCATTCCCATAATTGTTGATTGTAAACAATTGTAATATTGAAATGGTAAGTTTAATATGCGTTTTATTGTCATTTTATCTTAAAAGTGTGACTTAGTTGGTTGCAATGGGTCGTGGTAAAGAAATACATTTAGAAGTGCGAAAATTAATAATTAAATTATATTTAGAAAATAAATCTTTACGTGAAATTGGTAAAGTGGTTGGAAAATCCCATTCAAGTGTGCAAACTATTATCAAGTCGTATATTAATACTGGGAATTTGCATTCAAAGCCACGATCGGGTAGACCAAAAATTTTAACGCCCCGTGAAGAACGCAATATCGTTACAGCCGTTAGTGCAAATCCAAGAATTTCCGCAGTGAAATTAACTCAAGACATATACGATAGTACACAAAAAAAAATAAATCCCCAAACTGTAAGGAATGTGTTGTATAGTGCTGGTTATCATGGACGAGTGGCACGCCGTAAGCCATACATAATCAAGGTTAATAAGGAAAAGAGGTTTGCGTTCGCTATAGAACATGTAAACAAACCGAATTCGTTTTGGGAAAATATTATATTCAGCGACGAATCAAAATTTAATATATTTGGTTCGGATGGGGCACAAAAAGTGTGGAGAAAGGTCAATGAGGAGTTTCAAGAAAAAAATTTATTGCCAACAGTAAAGCACGGTGGGGGTAATGTAATGGTTTGGGGGTGTATGGCTGCATCTGGAGTTGGACAATTGGAATTTATTACTGAAAAAATGGATAAGTACATGTATTTGAACATTTTAAAAAATAATTTACGTCCAAGTGTGGTTAAATTGGGTCTTGATAGCAACCACTACTACTTTCAACAGGATAACGACCCAAAGCACACGTCTTATCTAGTACGTGAATGGTTGCTATACAATTGTAAACAACTCCATACGCCCCCCAATCACCAGACATTAACCCTATTGAACATATCTGGGACTTATTAGAAAAGCGTATACGAAAACATAGAATTTCATCCAAAGAGTCCCTAAAAGCTGCCTTATCGACTGAGTGGGCCAAAATCACCGAAAATGATACCAGAAATTTAGTAAAAAGTATGCCACGACGTCTACAGGCAGTTATTACAGCAAAAGGAGGGCCAACAAAATATTAAATATGTCTCAAACTTTTGTATTTAGTGTTAGTTTAAATAATGTACGTAAACTTTATTGATACGAATTAAGCTCATTTTAAGTTTTTGTACCTGTATTTTTTTCATTTGTGTAAAAATAAAAATTTTGATAAGCCAATATATATGCTAAATATACATATTTTGAAATAGATACAAAAAAACGACAATAAACATTAATTTTAAAACCAAAAAATGTGTTGTAATTTAATAAAACTAGGTGTATGTAAATTTTATTGGTCCACTGTATATGTATGCATTGTTGTGATAAATTCAATTTCTATTACTAAGAAACATAATACAAAAATATTTATTGGTATAGTATATTATGTAAAAATCAAATTAAATTGTTAAATATACAAGTCTAAATTGACTGTAAATAGTACTATACATGCATTCATACAAAATTATACTCATATCATAATTATTACATGCCAATATGTAAATGCCGACGGCAAAACGCAAAAGCATATATGTATACATATTTGCATACATTGCGAAAGCAAAAATTGAACCATGAAAATATCACAATGCTGTTGTTGGGAGTATCATAAGGAGCATGCATACATATTTATGTCTCTTCATATTATTGAGTATGTGAGAGAGCTGTATTTGTACACATTTTTCGCTGTTAAAAATGGAATATCAAAGAACTTATTTTTCTTCAATATTCCCTGATTGCGCGTACATGCTATGGCATCATAAGCCGTACATATTTATTTGTCTTCATATTCTTTGTTGAATATGTGGAGAACTGTTAAAAATGTTAACATTTCACAGCGTGAATTCTGTATTTGTGTGGTGAGATTCCGTGTCGCAAATTTATCAAATGTTCGCTGTCGAACCTGCACCTTCTCTATGTTTTATGTTCTCTGGTTGGACATGATTATAGCCCTGACAGACGAGCAAAACAAATGCGCCTTAAGCGACGATAATGCGCATTGAAATTTTATGGTGACAGACGGCAGACTTGTGTATTTAGACAGCTGTTTGTGAAATTTGTTTATTTATTTAAAAAAAAAAAGTGAAATAAAAATGAATAGGAGAAATTTTGGTATTTTTCGACAATCAATATAAATATAACGAAAAATTCGTTTATTATTAACTACGTTCAAAGATAATAGAGTGAAATTAAAAGCAATAATTGATTGTAATGAATGATTGAAATTTGTTTTTGTTAATATACTTACACATAATTTAATTAGCAATATAATAGCCTTGACAGACGACAGCGCTAATATGCATTAGCGGGCTTAATTTACATTTATTTTCGCATTTGACCCACGTGAATGCAAGTTTGTAATGCACAAGAATTTCGTGCATTTAGCTGAATTTAGTAGGCAACATTGGTTAAAAATTACAGATTTTTGCCATTGTTTGACAGATGTCGCTTGAAATCTGCCGCCTTGTTTGCACAGTTTGCTATCCATTTCCCAATATTCTTCACTTTTTCAAACACTTTCATTTCACTTTTTGTTTTAATAAATAAACAAATTTCACTATCAGCTGTCCAAATACACAAGTCTGCCGTCTGTCACCATAAAATTTCAATGCGCATTAGAGTTGCTTAAAGCGCATTAATTTTGCTCGTCTGTCAGGGCTATAAAACTGCTTACCTCTGATGCTGTAAACGAAAAGGAGGCGGCAGACTTCAAGCTACATCTGTCAAAAAATAGCAAAAATCGACCATTTTTGAGCAGTGTTGCCTTCTAAAATTTGGTAAATTCAGCTAAATGCACGAAATTCTTGTGCATTACAGACTTGCATTAACATGCGCCAAATGCGTAAGTAAATGTATATTAAGCTCGCTAATGCATATTAGCGCTGTCGTCTGTCAGGGCTATTATACGTCTACCGAAATGAAGATAAAACTTCATAATTTCACTAACAAATGCAGGTAAGTAATAAATTATGAGGTAAACATATAATATTAAATATTTTTTTATATTTTTAGAGAAGAAAAGCAGAAAATTTGCCCATCGGGTGGCTCCCCAAGTCGTGTTGTGAAGGATAGCATTGTGGGTAAGTTTATAGCGCATTGGAGTAGATTCCATAATTCCATAACAACTTTTATTTGTTTGTTCCATTTTCAGTTGATATGGAACCAATCTACGTGGAGGCCGATATGGAAGGAGAATATCCGCTCCCAAGTCTAGGCGATGGCTCGTCTTCGTCGCGTAGTTGCACTCGGCCATCGTCAAGCGATGTTGTAAAGAAAAAAAATCAGCAATAATGGTAATGGAGGAAATGCGGGATGATTTTGTAAAGGCGAATGAGGCAATGAAGGAAGCCGATGAAAAGCGTCTTTCCCTCTTAGAAAAATACATTAACGAGCCAAAGGAAATGAAGGACGCTTTCATCGACATCCTTCGTCCCCAAAAATAGGTTCAAAAAAATCAAAAACCACGTGTCACGTTGTTTATCCGCGATGGACGCCTTAAGTACTGAACCGATTTTAAATTTCATTGCACACCGTGTGCAATTTGATCCAATTTGAGAGACAAGTGCTGAACACAGAACGCGACAGACTGCAAGCGACATCTGTCAAATATTAAAATACACACCTTTTAAAGGACACAGTTTAGACAGCTGCAGGACTACACGACTGCAGGCCGACAGTTGTCGCTCTCGCTAACTTCAAAATATTCTTATATTTGCCAACGACATAAGGACGGCAGTAGAGGAGTGATGCCACTAATATGTAAAATGTAAAATTATTCAAAGCTCTAACAAACCTGACGTTATTTTACAAATAAAAGCATAAAATTTGTAATAACAATTGATAACTTAAAACAAATAAATGTACCTGTTTACTTATTTTTTGCATAAAAAAAATTCACTTTGAACAAAATATTAAAATTTCATTGAAGTGAAAGGTATTAGTATGGCTACAACGAAATTGTGTACATGCAAAATGGACAGCTGTGTTGTCTTGTGCACATGCCGGGCATTGTTATGTCGCTGCCTTCTTACAAATATTCAAGTAGAAGGATTCACTGTCGTGCTGCCATGTCGTGTCGCGCTCTATGTGTTCAGCACTACAGGATAGCTTACATCTTAATTTGTAATCGCAATATTATACTATTGCAAATTATTTGTCTATTATTTGACGGTCAGAATTATTTGTTGGCTCCAAAATTTTCTAACAGATGGCGCTATGTTAAAAATATAAACGTTTTATATAAGCTACAATTTTCTAGCATAATCACTAATTATTTTAATATTAAAATACAAAATAAATTTAGGTTATATCTTGGTTTCAGCAATACGTAGTTATTATGCTATTAAATTTGTGTTTTTAACATAGCGCCATCTATTGAATACTTACTCAATTTAGCCAACAGTTAACATCATCTGTTAGAATATTTTGGAGCTAACGGATAATTATGACTGTCAAATAATAGGCAAATAATTCGAAATAAAATAATCAGGGGTGTTGTGGAATTGTGTGTGTGTCAGAATTGCAAACCAATTCTGATTTTCATTGGTGTCACAGAATCTGATTGGATTTTCGTCTTTTCGAACATATACAAAACCAATATTCGAATCAGCTGTGTACTAATGTGACAAAACTTGCAAATTAATACAATTGGTAGCAATCTTATTGAAGTTTTTAATGAGTTCTGAATTAAAGAAAGAGTTTAGGAGATAAGATTTATCGAATGAATAAAGACGCATTTGGATGTTTAATTACGTTTATTACGTTTTGTAAATCTTCTTTAAGGGGGAACCTGCTTTAAAAGCTTTAAAAATTTGAATTTTTTTTTTGCTTAAATCTCTTTATTTCTCATTTAAAAATAAAATAGAATCATTCCCCAAAGTTATAAACGGGAATTTGAAAAATTGTCGAAGCTAGAAGGGAAATAGTGACCGAGCGTCTAGCAGATACATACATACTTATATGTGTGAGCGCTTGGGCAGAAAGCGAAAACTTTGGCGCGAATTAAAGTTTACACTTTATTATTTTCTAAAAAATATATTTTTAGCTCCGTAGAGCGATCTTTATTTAATCACTTAAACAGTGTGAATTTTATGAACAGAAAAAGATGTTGTATACAAGCGGGTGCTTGTATTTATACAAAAAACTTAGCTTCAAAGTAATATATTTATCAGTGCTTGTATTTATACAAGAACTTAGCTTCAAAGTAATATATTTATCAGTTGTAGTTTTGTGGTTTCTATTCTATTGTGGAAAAGTACTGAAGTGGAAAATTACTGATGTGGATGACAATTAGTTTAGTTATTTGGATAGTGTTATCTTATAGTAAGTGATGTCAGCTTATTGCTAGGCAGATGTATATGTATGTGTGGCAGCTATTATCAGTTGGGTTCAGTGTAAGTCATGTATTAACTCGCGCGATTTTTCGGTTTTTCTGTTCTACGATTTTTCTTAATTAGCGCGAGTTAATTTTTACCAGAAGTAAAAATGAGTCAAAAGAATATATTTTGAGCTGCACCGAAATGTGTACTCTTTATTTATACTCTTAAGACTAACTTATAACATGGTTCTTACTTCTATTTATACTAACCAGTATGTGTACTTATTACTAGTTGATAGTTTGTTAAGATACAGATTATATTATTTGTTTAGGTTTGTTTACATATACATACATATATTGCTTGCTTAGATATAATTGCTTTGTTTTAAGATAAGGTTGTTGTGGTATTCAAACTCAATGTTGTATTGATGCTTGTTTGTTTAGGATTGCTTGTTGTAGTGATGGTGCATTTCAATTGTTCCAACTCAAGGTTGTTTCTACATTCTGTTTACTGAAACAAAAGGTTGTTTTGATGTTTGTTCATATTATAAGGAATACATTCCTTAACTCGCACAGGACAGAAAAAAACTAAACGCCTTATGGAATTTGGGGCAAATCTTTGGCATTAAGTTGTCTTCTATTTAAACTAAAAGAACTAAGAAAACTTAATTTTGAATATACATACTTATGTACATACTTATGTTAGCGTAAAATTTTTTCAGTCAAAAACCACTTTTTTCAAATTTTAGAATTTTTAATTTTTTTTTTAGTTTTATTAGTTTAACTTGAACATAATTTATTAAAAACTATGAATCTCTTTGAATTTTTTGTTTCCGAAAGAAATCGCGACCTGCATCTTGACCGGCATATACATACATACATACTTATGCGAAAAGCATCTGGCAATTGCTTCCCAAAGGTAAGCCTTTAAAGGTTTCGTATAAAAAAAATTTGCGGATGATGTTTAAATAACTATAAATCCTAGAAACTTCGCTTTAGTCAATTATTTCTTTCCCTCCCAAAAAAAAAAAGTCAAAAAATCGATTTTTTTTAAGCCTCTAAAGCAGCCTTTCTTTTAAATATCCGCATTTTTCAATAATTAAGACATTTCGTATTTTATTCTTATGTATTCTCCTATAGAAATAAAGATTAATCAATTCGTAACAATAAAATAACTTGATTTCTTAACTTACATTTCAGATCTGTGTGCGACTAAGTATCTTCTTGATTTGTTTCTGACAGCAAAACCGATAAAATTGGTTTCCGTGACACCCAAAACCGATACAGATTCTGTTTCGAATATCAAACCAATAATATCTGAATTCATGACACCTACTGCTTTTTTTGATCGGTTTCAATTCTGATTCCGACAACTATCAGATTCCACAACACCCCTGAATATTGCGATTATAAATTGAAATGTAAGCTAAAAAATAATTGGGAATAAAATCTTCAATTATTCTTACTTTTTAAATTTTTGATGTTAGCACAACCGGCCATGTGTTACTTAGACTGAAGTATAAATTAAATTCTTTTATAGTGAAGATAATACATTGAAATTATACTAGCTTTTAAATTATTAGTACTTGATTGTTCCAAAATGTTTAGTTAAAATATGTACATGTAAGTATTATCACATATGTAGTTATATTATTATATTTACTATGCATCAAATCACAATGTTTGATATATGTACATACATATGTATGTACATAAGTGTGTATGTATTTTGATGATAAGAGATACTAAAGCTTCAGGATATACAGTGGGGAGCAAAACCGTCAACATGTTTACTGAATGCGACTAAAGGTCCTTATATTTTTTTTTCTACTAGCAGTATCGGCAACATTCGTACACCAAAATAAAGATAAGAATTCAATTTATTAAAAATAGAAAACGGAACAGCTTTTATTTATTCTTGAACGAAAATATACGATAAATTCCATTTACAAGTCATTTTGACAGTTTTGCACTACTGTATAAGTATGCCATGAAAGTCCCGCTATATTTACCGGAATGGCTGGGTTCGGTAATTCAATCGAAGATCTGAGTAGAGACGGAGTTAACAATTTATATTATAAACGTTTTGTCTGTCGTGGCGATAACTAAAAATTTTTCCAGGGGTTTTTTGTGAATCAAAAAAAAAAAAACAAATGCGAAAGTTACTGCGAGACGTCGAAGATAAAGTTATTGTTTTAATTAAAAACGGCTATTCAGCTAGGAAAATTGCCGAAAAGTTAAATATAAGTCGACAAACGGTAATAAATGTGAAGAAAAGACAAAATATTGTCCAAGTTGTAAACGCTGGAGGCCGCCCGCGGAAGCTTACCGATGGTGATGCCCGTGCTGTTGAGCGATTATTACGCAAAAATGAATGTAGGACTCCTCGAGAAGCTGCTGCTAAGTTAGAACTTCAAGCGAGTATATGGACAGTTCGACGCTCTTTAAATAAAATTGGTATGGTTGCTGCGGTTAAACAAAAAAAAACCTGCTTTATCTGAACGAAATGAGACTTCTTTTTTGCCGAGAACGGAGAGATTGGACAATTGAGGACTGGAAAAGGGTTATATGGTCAGATGAGACGAAAATTAACAGGTATCAATCTGATGGTAAGGCATATTTTTGGCATCGTCCGCAAGAAAAGCTTCAGCGTGGACAGGTAAAGCAAACTGTCAAATTCGGTGGCGGAAGTTTGATGATTTGGGGTTGCTTCACGTGGTGGCATATTGGTCCTTTGTTTAGAATAAGTGGATTAATGAATAAGGAGATACATATATCTGCATATTCTAAATTCACAGTTGCCTGACTTTGTGGACGAATGTACCTCTCCAGCGGAGGAAATAATTTTCCAACAAGATGGCGACCCCAAACATACGGCGAAAATTGTCCAAGAATGGCTCCAAAATCAAAGTTTTAAAACTTTCAAATGGCCAGCACAAAGTCACGACCTTAACCCGATAGAAAATCTGTGGGCATACGTTAAGCAGTAGCTGGCTAAGTATCGAAATCCGCCTTCCAACATGGACGAACTGTGGAGTCGGGTACAGACGGAGTGGAGAAATATACCCCACTCAATTATTGAAAACTTGGTTGAAAGTATGCCTAGACGCATAAAAAGCGTAATAAAAAATAAAGGTCTATGGACAAAGTACAAAGCCCTGTAAAGAACTTAAGTCTAAGTGTATAAGTGCAAAACTGTCAAAATGACTTGTAAATGGAATTTATCGTATATTTTCGTTCAAGAATAAATAAAAGCTGTTCTGTTTTCTATTTTTAATAAATTGAATTATTATCTTTATTTTGGTGTATAAATGTTGCCGATACTGCTAATAGAAAAAAGTTATAAGCACCTCTAGTCGCATTCAGTAAACATGTTGACGGTTTTGCTCCCCACTGTATGTACATATGTATGTACATACTTATGTATGTAACTAAATTTGGTTATCGAGCTATTTATATTTCGCTTTCTTCTTTCGTTACTGATTTATTTATTAATGATTGTTAATCGATTTACAAAAGTTTATTTACCAATTTGCAGACAATTTAATGGTGATTAATAATGCTAACTCCAAAAATTAATTAATATACTACTGTGATCAAATTGAAAGGTGAATTTTGTCCATTTCATTTCCTTCGAAGTATTACCCTCCCGCTGCAATACACTTATGCCTACGAAATTTCGAGTCATCTATGCACTTGGAAAAATCCTCCGTCGTGATGGCCATCAGAAGCTTCTTCGCTTTTATATCCTCAATTGAGTCAAAACGGTGTCCTCGGAGTAGTCATGTGAATTTGCTGAATAGCAAGAAGTTACACGAAGGTAAATCCCGAATAACCAATGCAGTATGAGATGGTGCATTAGCGCACTTCTTTGTTCAATAAATTCAGACATACTAAAAATCGAAGAATTCACTTTTAGAGCCTTACAAAACGACGCGTATCTCAAATACTAATGAATACTTTGACGTGAAATTTAGCATAGATGTCACTAACAGTACTATCAACTTACAGAAAATTTTACCGAATTTTATCGAAAAACACGCGAAGTATAAATTAATTCACCTTTCAATTTGATCACAGTAGTATATATGAAAAAATTATAAAAAGATCCGCATAATGTTTTAATAATTGTGCAAATATTTTCATTTTAATTTTTATTCAACTTCTGTTAAAAATTATTTTGCACTCCTTATTTCGATGTATTATAATGGCATGTTTTTGAGTTTTTTTAATATTTAGAAAAAATGTAACCTCAACAACAGGCGAAGCAGAGGCATGACCCAAGCAGAGATAAAGAGATGTTTAACTCCTGCTTACTCAAGTGGTGAACACATAGAGCGCGACAGACTGCAGCAGCACGACAGTGAACTGAAAACGTCGTTGTTCATCTTACTACATGTACATTTTGAAAAGCAACAACAACACAATGGTCGGCATGTACACAAAACAACGCAGTTGTCCATTTTGCATGTACACAATTTCGTTGTGGCCATACTAATACCTTTCACTTCAATGAAATTTTAATATTTTATTCAAAGTGAAATTTTTTATGCAAAAAATAAGTAAATAGGTAAATATTTTTGCTTTCAGTTATCAATTGTTATTACAAATGATATAATAGAGCTATTTTACGCATTTATTTGTAAAATAACTTCAAGTTTGTTAGAGCTGTGAATAATTTTACATTTGATATATTAGTGGCATCACCACTCTACCTCCTCTTTCTATCTTTCATTCTACTGTCAACTCTACTGTCGTCCTACTGTCGTTGGCAAAAATAGGAGGATATTGAAGTTAGCGAAAACGACAACTGTCGGCCTGCAGTCGTGTAGTCGTGCAGCTGTCAAAATAACACTGCCCATAAGAACGTGTGTATTTTAATATTTGACAGATCTAGTTTGCAGTCTGTCGCGCTCTATGTGTTCACCACATCACTGGAAGTGAGAGAGCAATTGCTAAACAAAACCTACTGAACTTTGACAGCTAATCGAGTTCAGTAGGTTTTGACGTTTAGCAATTGGAAAAGAGGGACGACCAGATTAAAATCCCGCCAAATTATTATTCGAATGGAGCCTTTTTTCATTTTCCATTGTAACGGCCATTATTTCGAAGAATACCGAATGCGAAACAGCACGCAGATTGAAAGCTGTAAGTATATTTTAATTTTTATTAACTAAATTTGCATTTATTTAATACTTTTTTATTTTATTTTACAGACAACATGCCGAAAACATGCAAAAAGCCAGCAGTTGGAAGAAATGTGTTGCTGGCTGCAGCGAGGGAGGCAGAATATTCAGTTTTCCGAACAGTGGAACGGATCTCGAACGGTGAGTAAAAAACGTTAAATCGTGCAAAAAGTGTTTGTGACTTTGACTTTCCATGAAATAAGTGTTTCAATTGTGCAAGTAAAATAGATTGGATGAATATTTGACAAATCTCGCTTGCAGTCTGTCGCACTCTACGTCATTGTATAAACCTACAAGTAACCAATCCTTCAAATTTCACTAACACATACGCACAAAAAAAGAAGAAAATAGGCCTCCTGGGGAACCGAACACCCAAAAAAGATCGGTAGCCCGCCTACATTGCAACTTCAGAGGTGGTGAGGAAGAGCAATAAATATCCAAAAAACTTTTGTTTCAAAAATATTCTTGAAAGTTTTCATTTGAGCAATTCACAACCTGTCGTAAAGCATCGTAAAATCGTAAAATTATAAAAAAACAAGAGTAAAAATGTATAATTTTACGATTTTACGATGCTTTACGACAGGTTTTGAATTGAACAATAAATGTTTTCCGTTACAAATACCTTTTCAAAAAAAAGTTGATCTACTACATTTCTTTTAATTACATCTCTGTGCTTAAAAAAAGCAGATTTTGATCAGGTGATCTCAGCTGTGAAAAATTCTTGGAAAACAGCTGATTCTTTTGTTATTCGTAGGGTTATACAATGCTCTACGTGTTCAGAGCTATGAATTTGTTGTCATTGCCGTTATTTAACTAAATAAATTATTTTAAAGCAACGATTTATCTTTGAATATTTATGATATTTATAAACTAAATTGTACTTTAAAATAGTCTTTAAGTATGCACTTTTTGCACTATTATTATTATTAGTATTATATGTATGTACATATTTTATGATTTTACATAACATTTCGTATTTTATTTTGTTTCTTTTAATAGGCGTAAATGTTGGCTCAAACCTTTATGTGTTTTTGAAGATCAAAATGAAAAAACACAAACACATTTTTGCGTGTGAGTGGCATTTTTCTAAAGAAATGCGTAACGCAAAAAAATTGCGTCCTAGAGCCGTTCCGGATATAAATTTAATTATTGAGCCAATATTTAACGCCCCAAATTCTTTTTTTGAAAAACCTATTGAAATGGGCGTTGAAGATTTTTTCCCCCAAATGGAAGGATCTGCATCAAATGCAAACGGTGCATCGAGGCAGCTGCTTCCGCTTTTAGAGAGGGAAGACCGCGATAATATTCTAGAGCCTCTGCCACTTCTTGAGGAGGAACTACTAAATAGTAAGGAAAACAGCCGCGCAAACAGGTAGGGGTCTGACAGCAGGGACAGATAGAAAAAAAAATTGAGGGAAGAGAATGGGATTTTAAAAATAAAATAAAATTAGATGAAAAAGGACAGGAGAATAGGAGTTTAAAAGCTCAGTTGGTCCAAATGGCTACTGAATTAGAAAGATGTAGATGCTTGTATTAGGAGTAGTTTTCTTAATAGTAATCGCCAAAGTCAGGGTCGGCGATATGATAGTTTTCTTAAAACTTTAGCTTTGGGTGTATTTTTTTTGTCGCCAATCACTTAACGCTACCCAAAGCACCAACTCAGTTTTCCCTTGGAAATTACGTTACATAATTTTGTCGCAGATTGGCCCCGTTTTCCAGGTTGCACCCAAAGCAGCGTAAAGTCTTACGCTATCACTGAAATGTCATTTGCAGTATGATAGGAAATTTGATAGGGTGATAGGTCTTGAAGATTATGGCGATGAAAATCGCACATCTAGAATAGCCACAACTGCAATGACCATAATGGTGCAAGGTATAGGTGGGGAACCTTGGTCCCACCCGTCAGCTTATTTTTTTTATTAGAGACTCATGTAAAGGGGATGTCCTCAAGAAATATATTCTGAAGCCATTACCCAACTTCAAAATACAGGGCTAGTTCCTTGCCATTTTGTACCAATTTTCAAAATTTGGCCAATTTGTTAGGTGTTTCAATGTCACGGCCTTTTTTCAACGTTAATGGTAAGGAAATATGTTTTTTTTACGATAGCCCCCATTTATTAAAATGTAATCGAAACTGCTTACAAAATATGAAAAATAAAGTTGATTATAAAAATAGTCGCGTATGTTGGTCAGATATAGTCCATTTTTATAAACAGGACTCTTAAGTCGAGTTAACGGTGTGCGCATAAATTAACCGATGCTCATATTTACCCCAATACCTTTCAAAAAATGAAAGTTAAATTCGCGTCTCAAGTGTTAAGTAATACGGTCGCTTCAGGTATGCTTTCTCTTTACAGCTCAGAAGCCTTAAACTCAAATAGTATGAGTTTTATTAATACCGCGGATTTCGTTTCTTTTTTTCAATAAATTATTCGATATCTTTAATAGCAGTTCGACTGAGGCCTTTGTACCCACCCAAAAGTTTTTATAAGTTCCCCAGAGCAAAACCAGTTTTTAGATGAGGCAGAAAAAGTTTTAAAAACAATTCGGGTCGTAGATGAGTTAGGAAAAAACACAACAAATAATTTCAATTTTATTAAGGGGTGGTTAATTAATATTAATAGTTTAAGACGATTGTGGCGATTGCTGTCACACTCAGGATCTCAGTATATACAGTAATAAACCTTTTTATTGTTTACATTCATATACTCACCTCTAGAAAATCTTAGGGTGTTGTGTTACACTTTTTTTGCTACTTTCATGGTAATCAGGGTGTTGTGTTAGCATTTAAACTACATACATATAAATTTTAAATTTTGATGATCGAGACTTTAAAAGATATTAAATAATGTAAGTGTTTACGTCATTTAAGTGATTATATTGAATTACTTTGCATATCTGTTCATTTTTATTGGGATATTACTTGTTGTTTAATATTAAATCAGTTGTTTTTTTTGTGCAATTTTTAAACACGCTTCAAGTATTTCCAAATTTTTGCATGCAATAGGATACAATCCTGGGTGGTAATTTGTCGTTTGACATATGTATACAAATTGACAATTCGTTAGCCGTTATACTGTGACATCAATTGGAAATTGAGTTTAAAGAGAAATGTTGAAGTGTTTAATAATACATATTCGCATTAGTGTTATTAATAAAGTTTTATTGTTTATATTGTTTATAAATTTTGTTGCTGAAATAAACCAAGATTAAGGTAAGGATATATTAGAAATATGTCGAAGTTATTAATAAGTGTGTGTTTACAGAAGAATGCCGAAATCTTGTGTGTGCCGATGTGCGGGAGCCGAATCATTTTATAAATTCCCATCGGAACGAGAATTAGCAAGGTATGAATTTATTTTGGAATACATACATACATATGTGTTAGGTATTTAGTGATACTTGGGTGAATTTTTATATACAGTGGACCAATAAAATTTACATACACCTAGTTTTATTAAATTACAACACATTTTTTGGTTTTAAAATTAATGTTTATTGTCGTTTTTTTGTATCTATTTCAAAATATGTATATTTAGCATATATATTGGCTTATCAAAATTTTTATTTTTACACAAATGAAAAAAATACAGGTACAAAAACTTAAAATGAGCTTAATTCGTATCAATAAAGTTTACGTACATTATTTAAACTAACACTAAATACAAAAGTTTGAGACATATTTAGTATTTTGTTGGCCCTCCTTTTGCTGTAATAACTGCCTGTAGACGTCGTGGCATACTTTTTACTAAATTTCTGGTATCATTTTTGGTGATTTTGGCCCACTCAGTCGATAAGGCAGCTTTTAGGGACTCTGCATGAAATTCTATGTTTTCGTATACGCTTTTCTAATAAATCTCAGATATGTTCAATAGGGTTAATGTCTGGTGGTCCCTAAAAGCTGCCTTATCGACTGAGTGGGCCAAAATCACCGAAAATGATACCAGAAATTTAGTAAAAAGTATGCCACGACGTCTACAGGCAGTTATTACAGCAAAAGGAGGGCCAACAAAATACTAAATATGTCTCAAACTTTTGTATTTAGTGTTAGTTTAAATAATGTACGTAAACTTTATTGATACGAATTATAGCGGGATTCTGTACCAGTCTCTAGTCTCTATATGAGACATTTTGAGGCAAAGTCTCAATTTAGCAGGTCACAAAACTAAAAAGAACTCTTGTCTGCCATTTTGAATATACTGAATAGAGATCATCATAGATATTAATCGATTGTCGTTTCTTTATATTTTGTAAGCAACATGATTTTACATAAATTTCGTAAATATTATGAAACAAAGTCAACATATATTTTTATTTTCATTGATAATTATGTTTTTTGACTATGTTATAGAAAATTTAATATTTGTTATCGACATATTTATTTTCATTCAAGTGTAAAAACATCTCTGAATAATGAAATGTAATAGGTTTTGTGACTGTCACTTACAGAATAGCAAAATCATCTCAAGTCTCAAAAATTGTCTCTAACTTAAAATCTCAAATTTAGAGACTTGAGACTGTCTCAAGTTACAGAATCGCACGGTTAAGCTCATTTTAAGTTTTTGTACCTGTATTTTTTTCATTTGTGTAAAAATAAAAATTTTGATAAGCCAATATATATGCTAAATATACATATTTTGAAATAGATACAAAAAAACGACAATAAACATTAATTTTAAAACCAAAAAATGTGTTGTAATTTAATAAAACTAGGTGTATGTAAATTTTATTGGTCCACTGTATGTACATTCATCAAATATTTAGAGGGCTATACCAATGTTACCCATGGAATATTAGGCGAATTTCCCGATTTTTTAAAGAAAGTACTTATTCGAATATTTCGAAGTTCTTTGGACATAATAAGGTATATTTTCGGCTATATTTTCAGTTTTTTTTTTATAAAAATATTGAAAAATAACGAAGGTATGTGCTGTCTTCGGAGGTTCCGAAAAAAGTGTCCTTTTTTAGGTAAACAATTGTCGTTTTTTAATGGCAAATTGACAATTTTCAACCAATCAAAAAGATCGTAGGTCATTGTATAGTAAATAATATACTATAGAATACTCAGTTTCAATTTGAATTCGATTGGTCAATATTTCGTTGAGTTATGATGTCAGCAATTTTGAAAATGTTTAAGCTAGAAAAAAAAATGAAAAAAAAAACGATTTTTTCAAAGTGTCACACTGGTATAGCCCTTTAATGCATATTCGTTCCTATGCATACAAAAAAGTGTGCATTATAAAAATTTAAAATCTCTTTTCTATTAATTCAAAAACATTTTTTTGCCACATGTGTATTATCTACAGGCAGCCTTTCCACCAATACAAACTACCCAAGTGAAGTGGTTATGTTTTTTTTCGGGATGGCCTACGGAATACAGTTTTAGTTAAGAACTTTTTTAAGTATAATGAAAACTATATTAGTTTTAATTAGGTTAAAGAACAAATGGCTTACAAAATTTTTGTTACGAAAGGGTTTAATTATAAATATAATTCATTAAGTAAATATTATATTAACTTATAAGAGCGTAGTTATACAAAATATGACTATGTGTTACTTTTAAATTATCAATACCATAAATAGTATTAATTACTTAAGATAATTCATTTTGTTAAACCTTCAAAATTAGTCATAGATAATATGATAGTTTTTAAACGATGAAAGTTTTTTTGTATTAAAAGAAACTTCCAAATAATTTATTAAAAATCTCGGCGACGTTTTAAATGATGTCTCTAAAGGTTAGTTCACTTCATGCATTCATTTAATGCTTTTCATGCGTTTTCATTTTTTTTTTTTGCACCATTTTAATTTTTATTTAAAAAAAAAACTAACCAAGATTTGTTTGTTTTATACTAACCATTTTGATTGCATATTCTTTTGTTCTCATTCTTCTTTCGATAAATTTATGAAAATTTTCATAGGCGAGGAAAATGGATGCAACTTTTGGGGGTAACAGACGCCCCAAAAAAGGAGCTATTTGCCTGCCAGCGCCATTTTTCGTTCCGGATGAGGAACAAATTAAGGTTAAGTAAAGGGGCAGTCCCCGATAGTAATTTGTACGCACCCACAGTGGATGTTATTACAAAAAATAATTTAGTGTTTGGAATAGGTAGCTTAGTCGAACAGACGGACACAAATGACGGGGTAATTCGATTAGGGCCTGAGGATTTTGCTGCTCAGGAGGAGGGTTTTGATTATTTTAGGGAAATAGAAAAAGCTAGGGCAGAAGTGATTCCTTTTGGGGTTCGATGTCAGGGGACCCAAACCGAATCATATTTCTGCGATGGATCCTTCAGTCATCAAAATTGTCAAGAACAACTTGACAATGCGATGAATCAAATTTCATTATTAATGAAATCACTTAAAGAGAAAGAACAGGAGATATTAGAGCTAAAAGCCCAAAGAGATTATTTAATTAATCAAAACCATATTCATCCCCAAATTGATGAGATTTGTGGCAAATTACCACCACATCTCGCAATATGTGTCCGAAATAGTGTAAAAAATACTTCTCGCAGCCCTTCAGGTCGCAGATATAGTAAAAATATGAAGACTATAGCCCTTGGAGTAAAATTCACATCTCCTTTGGCCTATAGATATTTGCGACCCCTTTTTCATTGGCCTTCTACAACCACTCTTTCAAAATTTATAAAATGTTGGCCAAGAAATCCTGGATGCTCATTTTGCAGCATTAAGTCCCTGGAGTTGCGTAGCCGAGGCTTTAGTAATGAGGAGAAATACATTTCATTGTGTTGTGATGAAATGTCATTGAAAACTCATTTGAAATATGATAGGTATAGGGATTTTATAGTAGGATTGGAGGACTATGGGGATGAAAATCGCACGTCCAGGGTAGCCAACAGTGTTTTTACAGTAATGGCTCAAAGCATTGGAGGCAACTCCTGGTCTCAACCAGTTGCATACTTTTTCGTCCATAATTCTTGTAAAGGGGATGTGGTTCGAAAGTATGTTTTTGAAGTGATTGAGAAACTCCAGGGAATAGGTCTTCATACCTGTCAATTAGTCTGTGATTAAGGATCCAATTTTGTTAATTTTGTTAAAGTACAGATAGGCCCAATTTTGAAGTTAATGGTGAAGAAATCGTGTTCGTTTATGATTCTCCTCACCTGTTAAAGAGTACGAGAAATTGTATTGAAAACTTCAAAAACCATATACAATTTCGTGAGCGTTCTGTAGATTGGAAAGATATAGTTCATTTGCATGAACAGGATTCACATCGTGATATTCGATGTGCGCCAAAATTGACTTCCGCACATTTAAAGCCCAGTACTTTTCAAAAAATGAATGTACGTTTAGCTGCCCAAGTCTTTAGCAATACAGTTGCTAGCGGAATGTTAGCCATGTATACAACGGGTCACTTAAATACATCTCAGTCCCAAACCTTTTTAAATACCGCAGAGTTTGTATTGTTTTTCGACCAACTCTTCAATATTTTTAATAGTAAATGCCTCGGAGCATTAAAAAAATATGGTGAACCCTTTTCGGGCAGCTTAGATCAAATGAATTTTTTAGTAGAAGCCGAAGAAGCACTTAACTCTATCACTGTTTGTGATATGTTTGGTCGAGATATCACAAATACATTTTCGTTTATTAGAGGTTGGCTTCTTAACATTCGCAGTTTAAGACGATTGTGGCGCATATTGTCCCGGGAGGGATTTGAATATATAAAGACAAGAAGACTTTGCCAAGACGAACTAGAACACTACTTCGGACAGATTAGGAAAGGGGGAGGACTGAACTCAAGAACAACTCCTTCTATGTTTTCTGACCTTTTCCGCCAATCTTGGGGCCTTAGACATGTCAAATTTGTGACACGTGGCAATTGCGAATCTCTGCAGGGTAGAGATTTAGAACTATTTTCGTTCAATACCCTTGAAAGGGTATGTAATGACCCTTTGATTCAGGATAGTTCTTGGCAAACATTTCAAATGTAATTGAAAGCGATTTCCTACAGCGAAATTCATTTGCATATTTTTGTGGTTATACTTATGTATTATGAATATTTTAAATTGCATAATTGTTCCCAACCTTTGCCACTTTTTGAAAAAGATCAGATCCCTGAAGACGCATTCACTTTTACAAAATAAAAAGTGTACGATTCGTCAAATCTGGTAAAAGCTCCTGAACCCTTCATAGATTTTTTGAAAAAACTTGATGCAATATTGAATGACAATTTTGATTCCTGTTGTCATCTTGTAGGATTTTCAAAAAAATTACATAGTATGATGGGAGATGTAGAGCCTTTTTATTGCTGCGAAAATTCAGAGCCTGACGTTTTAAAATACCTTTTTATAAGAATTAGTTTACCACGGCCCGAACACTCCATTGTTAGATCCATTACCTTAGATAGTAGTTTACAAATTAACTTTTTAAAGGAAAATGCTTTTAGTTATTTTCGCGGCTACCTTTATTTGAAAATTTTTAAAATGCACACATTCCTCCTGCCGATACTTTATTTAGGAGATGAAATTCCTTCTGATGAATTCATCTTCATACACCAAAACCAGATCGATAAATGCAACTTAGTGAAGCCACCTCAAGAATTTGTTGCATTTATTAATAATTTAGAAATAAAATTTGTTGAGGAATTTGACAGAAATTGTCATAAAATAGGATTAGGAGAAATTCTTTTTACTAAATTAAAAGATATTAGGCCCTTATTGTGTTGTGAAGACAGTGACCCAAAGGTAGTTATTGCTCTAGTTATTAGAATTAGAATATATTTTGTGACAAAATTTTTAAATAAAGATTTATCTCTACCCAATTTTAAGAATAAAATTTTGTGTGTTTCACATTTGTAGTTTTTATCTTCCTTTTTTAGTGGTTGCAATGAGTTAAATATTTTATACTAAAATAAGATTTTATAAGCAGATTTGCATTAAGAGGCTCTAAAGTTAGAACGATAAGGATTATAAAGTCTTTAATTACAAATTAGAATTTGGGGCTTTAGCGGTTTGAGTTTGAGGTGGTTTTTATCGTGAGTGGGCATGTTGTCAAACGGATTGAAGGTTTGCGACAAATTTCAAAAACTTGCAACTGATTTGTGGATTCGTTTGCCGTGAGTGACGTGGTTTGCAAACATTTGTTCAGTTGGTTGAAATTTTTGCAGAGTAAACATCAGCGGATAAAAAAATGGCAAGCGTGAGCAAAAATTTTTTGGAAGAGTTTAATGAATTATTTAAAAATGAATCGACCTTATGGCAATGCAAAAGTGAAAATTATAAGAATAAATTAAAGATAAGTCGTGGAAAAATTTACTTCCGAAATATCGGGTGATTTTTTTGAGGTTAGGATTTTCATGCATTAGTATTTGACAGATCACGTGGGATTTCAGACATGGTGTCAAAGAGAAAGATGCTCAGTATGCTTTGACATTTCATCATGAATAGACTTACTAACGAGCAACGCTTGCAAATCATTGAATTTTATTACCAAAATCAGTGTTCGGTTCGAAATGTGTTTCGCGCTTTACGTCCGATTTATGGTCTACATAATCGACCAAGTGAGCAAACAATTAATGCGATTGTGACCAAGTTTCGCACTCAGTTTACTTTATTGGACATTAAACCAACCACACGAATGCGTACAGTGCGTACAGAAGAGAATATTGCGTCTGTTTCTGAGAGTGTGGCTGAAGACCGTGAAATGTCGATTCGTCGCCGTTCGCAGCAATTGGGTTTGTGTTATTCGACCACATGGAAGATTTTACGCAAAGATCTTGGTGTAAAACCGTATAAAATACAGCTCGTGCAAGAACTGAAGCCGAACGATCTGCCACAACGTCGAATTTTCAGTGAATGGGCCCTAGAAAAGTTGGCAGAAAATCCGCTTTTTTATCGACAAATTTTGTTCAGCGATGAGGCTCATTTCTGGTTGAATGGACCCGTAAGTTGGCCACCAAGATCATGCGATTTAACGCCTTTAGACTATTTTTTGTGGGGCTACGTCAAGTCTAAAGTCTACAGAAATAAGCCAGCAACTATTCCAGCTTTGGAAGACAACATTTCCGAAGAAATTCGGGCTATTCCGGCCGAAATGCTCGAAAAAGTTGCCGAAATTGGACTTTCCGAATGGACCACCTAAGACGCAGCCGCGGTCAACATTTAAATGAAATTATCTTCAAAAAGTAAATGTCATGAACCAATCTAACGTTTCAAATAAAGAACCGATGAGATTTTGCAAATTTTATGCGTTTTTTTTTAAAAAAGTTATCAAGCTCTTAAAAAATCACCCGATATAAACAAATTGATAAGGATGCGATAATTGACGCAGTGAAAAAAAAATAATTTTTTACGCACTGCATATAGACGTGAATTGGTGAAGGTACGCAAGAGCGAAAAGTTTGGGGCAGATGCTGAGGAAATATATGTACCAAATCTATGGTACTTCAATAAGTTTTAATTTTTGGGTGACCAAGAGATGCAAACAGATGGATTTTGTACATACTCGTAGAGTTTCTCAAATAAATTGACTAATTTTTTTCTTTTAAATAATTGCGTAAATAGCAACAGGCAGTTGCAATTAATGTCGCTTTTTCTAGGAATGCAGCCATTGAGGTATCCTGTTGTTCAAAGATTTGCAAACTCAACTCCAACTAACGAATCGAGCTTTTCGTCTTCACCAATTATGTAGTTTGCAAATGCTTCCATCCGAGGAAATTTTTCCAGAACATCAATCTGTGAGAGATATTTCTCAGGAAATAATAACTCCAACAAACTCGTTCCAACAGCTTTTCGATAACAAAGAATATAAATAATATTATTTTTTACATACCGTAATAAAGGATTTTAATGATGAAATTATTGCTCTGCACGTCTCAATTGTTATTCTGCCTAAAGATTGTGGGGAAATCTTTGTTAAGAATTTGAGATCCTCTATGTTGCGGAGAGTCTCTCATTTGCTGTAATCGCATTCCTGTGTCTTCCTTTTTTATTACAGGAGTGACTGCAGTAAGGAGATCCATATATGTACATACGTTTTGGAATCCATCCTGAGGAAGTTTTTAAAATCGTCAGGAGCAGTCAGCTCCATTGAATTTAATAGTTTTACATGTAAGTGGTTATATCTGTATTACTAGCAGCGCAATTACATCATCCGCGTTATAATCAGACATGTTCACTCCGCGAAGCACACAATGGAAATAAAGTTTGTCAAATCGGTTTGTCGTGAGTGCTCAACCGTCTTCAAACAGATTTGTCAAACAAATTTGTCGTGAGTGGGCCGCTTTAAATATTGGCATTTGTATGTACATATATGTATACGTTTATTTTTATACTTTTAAGTATTATATTAAGATACTGTGATATGAAGTGATATTGTTTTTGTTATTTTTTTTTATACTATTATACATACATAGATGAATTGTTATCGGTTTTTTTTTTTCATTTTCTTATGTAAATATATTAATGGGTGATATAAGCCTACTGGAGAACCGAGCACCCAAAAATAACTTCGGTAACGCGCCCTTTTGCATACCCCATAGGTGGTGTGGAAAATGCGAATTGGGTGTTTTATTTGAAATGCCCAAAAAATAGCTTTTTCTAATCTGGCTACAATGAAAAATGTCATAAAAAACGCTAATTTTGAGTCGCTCTCTCACTGGAATAAGTTTAACACCCCTTTATTCCTGACCCAAGCGTGTTGAAAGAGCATTAAACTGCCAGATAATTTATGCAATGTTCATGAGGAAAAAAATTAATTGATTCAGAGTATTTTTCGAATATCCCTGCCAACCAGGGATACTGGGATGCCCAACTTATTCCAGTGTGAGAGCGCGTCAAAATAAGCGTTTTTTTTTATAACATTTTCCATTGTGGCCAGATCGAACAAAATAAGAATTTTCGGGCATTTAAATTAAAATACCTTACATTTATTACGATTGCAAATTATTATAAGCACATACATACATACTTATGTATATTGGTCTTTTAATATATGGCGAAACTTCTTACATACATAAGTAAGTCCTTTTTTATGATTTTATAGTATATTTAAACAACTGACTTTTGATCCTTCAATACTTAATAAGGTAAATTAAGCCTCTTAGTTCTCAATTATTAAATGTTTTTAATCGTTGGTAACGGAAAATTAATGCTTCTATGCTTCAAATTGCAAAACATTTCATGAAATATACTTAAATTTCGCATTTTTATGATTTTCACATTTTTTATTAGTGATCTTGAACGGCGGAAACAAATTTATCCGTTCACACACATATAATTTGGTATAATTTAATTCTGGCCGTTCCAGTCATTCTAATTTTCAAAACGTCAAAACCTACCCAATCCTGTCAACTGTCAAAGTTCGGTAGGTGAGCGGCTCTCACATTTCCAGTGAAGTGCTGAACACAATGAGCGCGACAGACTGCAGCAGCACGACAGCATGGTATAGAGGAGTAGGGAAAGTACCATTCACAATAGAAAAAAGAGCCATTCACAGTCCTTAACCTACCCTTCAAGTGTACGTTCATAATAAAACATCATGGCCACCTCTATTGAATAAGGGTGGCGAGAGGTCAAAACTGGATGCAGAAAGCGAAAATACTATACACTCAGTCCTTTTTCTACGCGACCTCTTTTTACGCTATTTCACTTTAACGCGGTTATTTTTGCAGCGCAAATTCCTTTTTTACGCGAATTCTTCACTTTAACGCGATGGCTTTTTTTCGTTTTTTGCTTGATCTTAAACTTGCAGCAGAATTGGAAAATCATTTTGTAGCAAATGATACTGATGCCGAACGTGCACGAATTTTTGAAAAAGAATTGAGTCTCTGCATATTAAGATATAAAGAACTACATCGGAATTTATTGGGTCCAAAAAGAGGCATTCAAACAAAATTAACTGAATTTATGGTGCAAACTCAGTCGGAGATGCTAAGTCAATCAGAACATCAATCCATAGTTCTTACTATTGATTCTGATACAAATTCTATTGATATCATCATCAAAATAAGCGGCTAAGAATAATTTAAACTACGGATAATGACAGTGATTAAACAGCATTCAACGGTTTTTTCAATAAATCTACCTTTCTTCTCTTTTATATATGGTTTTTGTTTTGTATTTTTTATTTTGTTATGAATGAATAAATCATAAGTCTGAAATTTGAAACTTATTGCATTCTTTTTGAATATTTTTTTGCGCGTATATTTTGTTATACGCGATATTTTTTATATTCGGATCAAATTCGTCAGTTAATATTGGAAAACTAACCATTTTTATGCGATTTTTTTACGCGATTAGTGGCAGAACCAAAAATCGCGTAAAAAAGGACTGAGTGTAATATTAAATTATAAATTTATAGTACTTTATTTGTTCATTTATAAATACTATTTTCAATTGTTGTTATAGAGTAATGATTATAGCTGTTATCAAAAAAATTAATTATACCTTCATGATATGGATAAATATGCTATATATTTTTAAGCGTTTTAGTTAACTTATTCATGGACAAATTGGAAATTATATTTTATAATGAGTGGACCATAAGAGATAACTATTGTAGAAAAGTTTGATATTACATACTATAATAATTCGTCTGAACAGTAAAACACAATTTTTTATTGTAAGACTAGCTGACCCGGCGAACTTCGCACCGCCTAATTATTGGAGGCATATTTAGTAAGTCCCAAACACACGACACAATACTTTTTTAATTTTATTGAAATTTGCTGCTTTTAGATTTTTAGGAATATTAAAGAATTATAGTATAGATGCACAGCAAAGAGACGTTAACATTTCAAGTGACATTTTACCATAGACAATTTTTTTTTGAGTGAATACTGACAAATATTTACACTATAACTATCAAACTACATCTGTCGTTTTTTTTTGACGATGGCCATGGTTAGGAAAAGAAGAAGAACTACATCTGTCATCGAGAAAATAAAGAATTCAAACTCCTTAAAATGCATTGTCCGTTTTGTAAAAAGTGGATGGAACGGCAGAAAAAAAATAATAACTGTCCAGATTGTATTATATTGTTATTAAGATGCGACGAATGCTGCAACATAATCGTTGTTACCTTCAGATTTTGTACCAAGTGTGGTAAGAATGTAGAACGAATAATACGGGGCAGAGTACAAAAAAATATATTGAAAAAAGCTGCTATCTAAACAAAACAACATCATCTGAGGAGACATTCTGTGAATTAAATTTATCGGCCGAAGACATACAGGACATTCAAGTTATTGAAGACAGCCAAAAGCCCAACATCAAGAATGTTCTGGTAGATATTGATGTTATTGAAGACAGCCAACAGCTCAACATTGATAATGTTCTGATCGAATCAGATTTGTCCGAGTCGCCTAGTACTTCCACCATATTATCATGTCCTGGCGAGCCAAGTGGTTCCCAAGTAGATGGAGCCAAGTTGATGGAAATAAAGAGTTACTAATACACGTTGACATTAAGGATCCAAATGCACATATTATATATGTACATATTAAGTCATTTATTTATATTTATACACTTCATATACAAAAATTTAAAATTTTCTTGGATGTGCTCGTTTCTGGACTGTGAACATGATAAACAAATCTTTGCTTAAATTAAATACAACACAGTTATGATCATATACAGTTAATTAATATAGTGCTTTCTGGTAGACAATATTTTTAGTTTTTTTTGCGGTGCGTAAATAAATAAGGATGTTGGTTTTCCGACACGCGAACACGCAACGTATAATTGTCCATGTGCGAAACAGGGAAACTCTAAGTTTATTCCGCAAACTTGCAACGATTGGCATTGCGATTTATTTATGGTCATCGCAAACGCCAGACGCACGGGAAATTAATCATTTGCGCAAAAGCGTAGGGTAGGTAGGTTCGAGATGATGTAGGGCACGTTTTGAGCTCTTGAACTCCTTAAATCTTTTGTGTGGAACATAAAAAAAGGATAAATATTCTTTTGTTTACAAATACAAGATAATAACAAAGGATAAAGATCCTTTTTTTACACATGTATTATATAATATTAAACTAAATATTAAATGTTATTTTGAAAATGTACTTTATTTTTATAATATAACACAGCCGTCTTAACTCGCTCTTCTAATTTTCATATTACCGAAATTAAAATGCCGTCGGCATATGTGGAAATGGAATATGTTGTCTCTTCGAAATTTTCATATAAATGAAAACTGCGCTGTTAAACTGCTGAAGAGACAGCTTCTAGCTTACCATACTTATATGGCAAACTATGTAGTATTCTATATCTAGTAAGCAATGAGCAATGTGGAGTCTGCACAGGCAGAGATGCCCCGTTATTATAATTAAAGTATTTTTGAGAGTTGGTAACACTGTAAGGTTGGCACCATCAAACATGTCAACACATTAATTATATTTATATATTTCGAAATTTGATATTGAAATTTAAATACACGATGTTATAAGCAAAGTTGATATTATATTGTCGACTCAAAAGTCTTGTTTTAATGCGTTCTTCAATTCGAGTGGAATTGAGAGTACAAATTCCGTCAAATGTTTGACAGTAAGTAAGTGGTCAACTTTTATATGGGAAAATGGAATTGTCGTTTTACTCTATCTTACTCTTAATTTTTCCTTATTTGCTCACCGTTTAGACCTACCCTGGACAACGACAAACATTTTAAAACCAAAGTCAGCTCAATCGGCCCAGCCGTTCTCGAGTTTTAATCAGAATAACGAACAACAATTCATTTTTATTTATATACATATGTAGATAAATCAACAGAAAATTATAATAGCCATGTTTCCTATATTTTAAGTATAATTTTTTGTAATCAAAAACTACTTACACGTTTTATATGTCAGAATTTAGCTATACTCCGGCGATCAGGAATCCTACTCGTTCCCAAATTGAGTGTTTGACCATTCTAACAGATTTACCATATTAATTTTTAGTTCCAAGCTAAGTTTTTAAATAAAAATGATTCTTAAAATAATTATTTTTTGAATTTGTAATATCTATTTAGTAGTAAAAAGGAGTTTAAATTAGCTTACGCAACACTATTTTGCCATGCTCAATAGCAATACTGGCATTATATTTGAAAATATTCAAACTGACGGACGGTCATTTTAAAAGTAAGTTATTTAAGTTTTGAATATAACTATTACTTTATTATTATTTTCACAGATCAATCCTATCCCGTTCCTGTTCAGATCAATCGTCAGGTTAGTATGCTATGAGTTAAATTATAGCCAATTGCTAATTGAAACTTTTTTTACAGAAGGAAAATGCCTCGCAAATGTGTATTAGGGTGTGAAGGCTCGCTACGGCTACACAAATTTCCTGGGGAGCGAGAAATGCCCATGTAAGTAGAATATTTAATTTTATTTTCTTATTTACATATGTATATATTTACCATACATACGTTGGACATACCAAAACAACTTTTTATTTGTATATCGTCACCTGAAATGCAAAATAACGTAACAACATTTTCGGAAATTTAAAGTGGCATCCATCTAATTTAGAATGAAACAAAAAGTTATTGCTTATTTCGCAGAGTTTATGATAATTTATTAATTATGTATGTATTTAACGTATAGAACTTCCTATGCTAATTTTAGTGGAATCATATTTTGCGATTTCATAATTAATTTTTGAATATATTTTTTATTTAATTATAGTACTATATGAAAATTAAAAAAAAAATTATTTTAACTTCAAAAGTTTAAGTAATCAAAATATGAGAAAACAAAAAATTAATATATTCAAAATTTCACGCAGATGTGCCCCCTGATAATAAAAATTTCAATTTGAAGCACAAATATAATACACACTATGAGTAACAAATATAATATAACACTGATGTGGTCAAATATTAATTAATATATTGTAACTATGTACATACATATATTTGATTTCATAATTTTTCAGCCAAAATTAAGCCGACCGACATACAGTCTTAATCTCTTAGTCTCTTAATTACCTCCCCTGTGGATCTACTTGTACAAACAGTACCCGTATGTATTTTTTATTTACAAATATTTGTTGAAACTGCTTTTCTTGATATGAATAATAATACTTTTGCGCTGCTTAATTTTTTTGTACAGCTGGCTTGGTATTTGTACGATGACTTTTTACAAATAATTGTTTTATACTTATGTATATTTAAATATCTTTAATAATTGGTTTATTACTTTATAAAAATATACTAACAATATTAACTTTTTTATTGTATGTTAATATATTTGTTATTAATTTTTGCTTTTTAGGCGGAGGAAATGGATGCATCTTCTTGGTGTATCCGATATACATAACTAATAAAAATTTGCTACACAGGTTTTCAGCAACACGGTTGCTAGTGGAATGTTCGCATTATATACATACATATGTATGTACATAGCTCCGGGAAATTTAATATTTCTAAGTCTCCAACTTTCCTTAATATCGCCGAATTTGTTCTTTTTTTTTTGATAAAATTTTTAATACATATATTTAATAGTAGTAGGCTTGGAGCCCTACGAAAATTTAATGATCCTTTTTTCAGTAGTACGGAACGACATAACTTCTCTTAGCAGCCGAGAATTTTTTTTAAATCATTGAAAGTCAATGATAGCGTAGGTCGTGATATCACGAATACATTTTCATTTATTAAAGGATGGCTTCTAACCATAAAAGGTTTACGACATTTGTGGAAGATCTTGTCCACCAAAGGATTCGCAAATATTAGTACAAGAAATCTTTGTCAAAACAGACTTGAAAATTAGTTCGGACAGATTCGTAGGGGGGAGGAAATAACGTGGGAACTACTCCGTACATGTTCTCATGTCTTTTCCGAAAATATTGGGGCCTTAGGACAGTTAACTATGTGACTAAGGGAAATTGCGAACCTCTGCCTAGGGAAGAATGGGAAGCTTTGAGTTCTAGCGCCCTTTAAAGCGTCTGCAACGACGTTTTGATTAATGATATTTCCTAGCAAACCTCTCAAAGTTTGCCAAGACCACCCTTAAAACCACTTCAAAATATTGAAATCGCGGACATTGATTTAAGTGAAAGTTTTTTCTTGAAACCAAATTCATTTGTTTATTTTTGCGGCTATATGTATTCAAAGGTTTTAAAACTTCATAGTTGTTTGAGTCCGATTCCTCATTTCGAAGAAGAAACTGATTCTCGTTTTCTTTTTTCTATGGAAAAATAATAGAATATAACGACTGCAGTCTGGTCAAACCACCTGCAGACTTTATAAACTTCCTCGAAAAAATAGAAGAAATATTTTGCGAGAATTTTGATTCTTGCTGTCATGTTCGTGGGTTTTCAAAATGTTTATTTGAAAAAATGCGACACATAGAGCCGTTTATTGCTGTGCTAATTCTCAGCCAGACGTTCTTAAATGCCTTTTCATTAGGATAAGAACGTATTTTTCAATAAAAATTTTTAATAAACAGACGAGCGCAACTGCTTTCAAGCATGTGAAATTTTTATGTGTTGCACACATGTAAAATTTGTCTGAAGTCCTTTGTCCGGGTGTTTGTCTGAAAAAAATCTTCATTGGTTGTCCGAGTTCTAAATTATTAACATAATTTAATTTTGATATTTTGAAGTGCTCAATTAAATATTACGATAGGAATGCACACTCGTATATTCTTGCTATTAGGCACATTCCACATTTTTTATCGATAGGACGCTCCCATTCTCACCACATATCATTTGAAATTTTTCAGGCTTTTGTTAGATCTCCACTGTTGGCATATGTACATACATATTATTAAATATTATTATATATGTATGTATTTTTATATATTTTATTATACATTGTTTTTTACTTTTTATTTATTTTCAAAATGAATTGTTTTTGTAAATATTTGTTACTTAGTTTTAAGGTATATCGGTGCAAATAGGCCTCCGGGGGAACCGAACACCCAAAAAAAATCGGTAACGCGCCTAGTTGCATACCTCATGGTGGTGTGGAAAATGCAACATAGACACACAAATACTTATGTAAAAAAAGAAACAATAAATGAAATCTACTGAAATAAAACATTTAGTTACAATTTACTTTTTATTTAGGATTATAATTGTAAAATCTGTAGAAAAAGGGTCTGCCAGTTTTGCTGTTCACAAAGTAAAACTAAATGCAATAATAAAAACAAATAACTGCGATAAGTTATATACTTTCATATTCATAATTCACAAGATGTAAAGACGAATTGTAATTCGCGTAGATGCAAATATTTCTTTTTAAATCGCTGCTTGGCCACAGTATATACAATAGATAACCTTTTCGTGGTAGCTTTCTGAGGGGTGAATAGCGGCCATCTTGGATTTTCAGAGGTAGCAACGCAGTGCTGTATATATTGAGGCAGTAAATACTTAGCAAATTTATTCTATTAAATAACAAAAACTATAAATATTGTTGCTTAATATAAAAGGAAATTATTTATTAATGACACAGTGTAAAGCAAAAGTCTTGATACCCTACCACTTCGAAGACATTTTATAAAATATATCACAAAATTTCTTGAATATTTTCATTTATTATTTAAAATTAAATAAATGCATTTTCTCTCATGTGAAAAATATAAAAAATTAGATTAAAAAGTATTTCATTATTTAAAAAAAAATCAAAAAACCAAGAATATTCTAAAATTCGCACAGCAAAAGTGTTGATACTCCTGCAAAAAAGGAGGAAATGTATAAAAAAAGCTTAATAATAAGTTGACCAAAAATACCTTTAATACTTAGTGGCGTATCCTCGTAATCGAATAACTTCTTTTAATCGGTCAGGCATGGAGTGAATTAATTTTTTTGTGTAATCTGAACTGATATTTTGCCATTCAACTTGGAGCAAGCTTTCAAGTTGATTTTTTGAAGTAATATGGTGTTTCCTTAAGCGGTTTTGTAAATGATCCCATAAATGCTCGATGGGATTGAGATCTGGACTCTGTGGAGGTGTTAATAACAAATGGGTTGTGTATTAACCTCATCTTCACTATGTGAGCAGTATGTTTGGGATCGTTGTCCTGCTGGAAATAAAATCCGCCAGACAATCCCATTTTTTCCGCACTTTGTAATAAATTTTCTTGAAGAACTTTCAAATATACTTTTTTTGTCATAGTTTCATCGATAAAAACAAGGTTGCCAACACCCGATGTGGACATGCAGCCCCATACCATGACACCTCCACCTCCATGCTTGACCGTCTTAATTGTATTTTTTGGGTTTAACTCTTCGTTTGGCTTCCTCCACACTTTAAGTCGCCCGTCATATCCAAAAATATTGTATTTTGATTCGTCGGAAAAAATAATATTATCCCAGAAGTCAAATTCTTTGAGTTTATACGTTTTTGCAAAATCCAGCCGTTTATTTCTATTGACGTCACTGACAAAAGGCTTTTTTCTAGCAATGCATGACTTAAATCCATTTCTATTTATTGATCTGCGAACTGTATCCGATAAAACAATGGTATTTAAAGATGTTTCCAATACAGTTGCTATATTCGGAGCACTTTCGAATGGATTTTTCTTTATTGTTCTCTTAATAAATCGTTCATCTCTCTCATTAAGCTTCCTAGGGCGTCCTGATCTGTGCTTACTTCTGCCGATGTTTTTTCCGATTTCGGCATATGATTTTCCATCTTTATGCATACGTACCACAATTTGTCTCTCCTCTAATGTCAATTCTTTTCGAAACATGATTGCACACGAAAAATGTTTTACTTCGATGCGAATAAATGAACGTACATATGAAGTTATACTGAATATGGTCTGCAAACAATATGTTTTTCCCACACATCACAAGTCAAATATACCGTTATTCTGCGCGCTAGCTACATCGGGGCTCGAGCGTATCAACACTTTTGCTGTATCAACACTTTTGCTTTATCAACTTAATACTTACAGTCACGTTTTTGACTACCGTTATTGATGCAGCAGTCAAATTTTGCTGTTTCCCTTCGATTGTGAATGAGTACAATGTAGATTTTTTAATTATTGCCAAAGTTGCCTAAACTATTTAAATTTGTTTGAAATATCTTAAAAATAAACTGAAAAATGAAAGGGTATCAAGACTTATGCTCTATACTGTATATTTACTAATATTTGATTTAAACGCCATAGTGTGTCATGTTTCGGCCATAAAAATATCATTTACTGATAGTCAGATATTCTTTATGTAGTGAGTTCTTATTAATAAAAAGCAGCCCTGTCCTTAGATTTCTCGGTGGTGAGTTTTCTTCTGAATGTATTTATTTTCAATTGACAGACAGAAAACATAAAACGGTTTGTATTCGTAAGTTTTTGAAATATTATTACCAATAATTTTAATTTGGAAAGAAGATATTTAGGCATTTGAAGCTGAATTTTCAATACATCGTTCTAATTCTCATCCGTATACTATTTTTAATAATTTATTTTTGAATATTTAAGTTTTGCATTTTCCACACCACCCCAGAGGTTTGCAATAAAGCACGTTACAGACTTTTTTTAGGTGTTCGGTTCTCCGGTAGGCCTAAGTATTTTCACCTTAAAATAAACATAATTAATAATTTACATAAAAATTTAAATAAAAATATTGCACAAAATAATTTAATAATTAATAAAGATTTTTAAGCTCTCACAATAGATGCATCCAAAATCCTACAACTCTATTAAATACATACATACATATATTAAAATACAGAAGCTAACTTTTAGAAGGGGAAGGTAGTTACCTATGTGAAATGCTCAAAAATTTGATGTGCCGAAAATGAGGGCTGGCTGCCTGCCTATTAAAAATTCTTAAAGAAAAATAGGTTCTAATTCTTATAAAAAGTATTTTGACACGTCGGGTTGTGAATTTTCGCAGCAATAAAAAGGCTCTACATTTTTTAATATAAACTTTATTAATAACACTAATGCGAATATGTATTATTAAACACTTCAACATTTCTCTTTAAACTCAATTTCCAATTGATGTTTTCTTATAACGGCAAACGAGTCGTCATTTTGTATAAGTCAAACGACAAATTACCACCCAGGATTGTATCCTTCTGCATGCAAAAATTTGGAAATACTTGAAGCGTGTTTAAAAATTGCACAAAAAAACAACTGATTTAACTTTAAATAATAACTAATATCCCAATAAAATTGAACAGATATCCAAAGTAATTCAATATAATCACTTAAATAACGTAAACGCTTGCATTATGTAATATCTTTTAAAGTCTCGGTCATCAAAATTTAAAATTTATAGGTAGTTTAAATGCTAACACAACAACCTGATTACCATGAAAGTAGCAAAAAAAAGTGTAACACAACACCCTAAGATTTTCTAGAGGTGAGTATATGTATGTAAACAAAGAAAAGGTTTATTACTGTATATACTCAGGCTTGGCCACCAACGCCACCAACTTTCATTTGATGAGTGTTGTTTAATATTTGCTTGGTTGTTGTTGTTAGCGTTGTTGCCATTATAGTAGTTTTATGCAAACATACGTAGTTACGTATATACGTATCGATTTTGGTGGAGCTGGTTCCTCCCACTCTTCCAATTCGGCATCATAATATTGCGCAGCACGATATGGTCGCAATTTCCATGGTACTTGCTCTTCCATGGAGGTCAATTGTGCATCCAAACGACTTGGCTTTCAATAGGAAGTTAGGATACAACGCATTTTTAAGTTTTGCGGATAACACGATTGACTGGTTTCAATTAATTCGCTTAACGGGTAACGCTTTGAGTTGAGTGTTTAGCATTATGTAAATTCAATATTGCTCAAAACCTACCCAACAGCTTGATAAACCTGACCAGCAGTATCGGGATCCTTAGCGCAATTGACAATAGCTTGTACAACATCCGAATGTGCTCACCGTAGTATTAGCTCCTCAAAAAGTTGCTTCCACCCTCAAGCACAAAGCTCATTGGTTTGGGACTAGCGTTCTACACCAGCTCCTTTGCTGATTCTATAAAAAAATTAAAAAATCTTCGTAAATCTTTTGAAATAAAGTTTAAATTTTAGCTTACTTAGCAATGCGACGTGCACCTTCCACGAGCACGTCATTGAGTTTAAAATTTTGTCTCGAATTCACGACCAACTAATTTGAAAACTACATTTGAGTACTTCACAGCATCGCGTATCGCTTTTTAATCTCTTAAATCATAAAATTGGAACAGCGCCTGACCCATTACGCAGCAATATTAACAAGGCCATGCTTAGTTATTTCGTACTTTTATTGGAATAAAATATCAGCCGATCTGATGTTTATCGTTCCAAGGGAAATTTGTAAACACTTCTTCCAGATTCAAATAACTAAATAAACCATCGTAAAGCATTTAACCATGAAATAAACTCAAACAAAGGGGATGTTCGAGTCTCAATCACTGCGGCAATGTTGCAAAGCATCATGTTCGACGCAAAAATGTAGCGACTTTTGCAAATGTCAAACGTTCGACCAACTCAAATTTTGACATTTCTTGCGCGCAAAAGTGACAAAATCGGCATCAACAAAATTTATAATCGAAAAAATGAGACAATCGAAATCGCTCTTTATTTTTGTCTATAACTAATTATTATCATTAACTGCATTTCACGAGACATTCGAAAATGTGATAAATATACACACACTGGCCAAAAAAAAGTATTCGGCATATGTATTTTTTTATTTATTTTTGAAATATTTCTTAATATAAACACATAAAGAACCAAAAAACAGTGTTTTTTAAAGCAAACATTTATATGTATAGTCTGTAAGTTGATGAGTTTTGTGATAATCACAACAACAAAATTAAACAGAAACGCACCAAAACTAAATTATCCTGAAAATGAAAGCAAAAAAAATATTCGACAATTACGCAGAAGAGCGAATTCCAATGATTAACGGTGAAAGTTACGATCGGTTTGAATATTTTCTTTAACATTGTTATGCAGCATTCAATTTAGAAGCGGTATTTAAAGTAAATAAGTGAAATGGTAAACATGGGTCGCAAAAAAAAAGAAGTGTCTGAGGAAATCAAAAATCTGATCGTTATACATTTTAAAAGTGGATTAACCGAAACTAAAATAGCCGAACTGGTTGATAGGCCGCGAACAACTGTCCATTATATTATAAAAAATGGAAAGATAAAAAGTCGGTTGAAAATCATCCAAGGTGTGGTCGCCCAAAAGCCTTAACTAAAGCAGACGAACGTTGGTTGGTTCGCCAGGTCAAGAAAGAACCAAAAACAAATGCCACGGTTCTCTCCAAAACTGTTCAAGAAAACCTAAATATAGATGTGACACCCCAAACCATTCGCAATTATTTGAAAATCAATGACTACAGAGGAAGAGTTGCGCGCAAAAAGCCATATATCTCTAAAAAAAATAGATTGGAAAGATTAAGGTTTGCAAAAACGTACACAAATAAGCCCGCCGAATTTTGGAATAAGGTGATATTTGCAGATAAGAGCAAATTCAATCTTTTTGGATGTGATAGTAAAGTTATTGTGTACAGGAAACCCAATACAGAATTGAAAGAGCGAAATACTGTGGCACCTGTGAAACACGGAGGTGGAGGCGTTATGATTTGGGGGTGTATGTCGGCAGCAGGAGTTGGAAATATGGAGCCAATTCGCCAAATCATGGACCACATGCAATACATTGACATTTTGAAGAGAAACTTACGAACTAGTGCAGAAAATCTCGGAATCGGAGCGACTTTTCAGTTTTACCAAGATAACGACCCAAAGCATTCCGCACTAAATACAAAGCTTTGGCTTTTATACAATTGCTTATTATATTTATACTTTCGTACAATTGCCATTTTACGAACAAAACCCAAATGGAACAGATACTAATGGAAGAGTGGTACAATATAGACCCATCCATAACAAGAAAGTTGGTCGAATCAATACCAAGACGTTTAAAAGAAATAGTCCGAAGTAAAGGAAGAGCTACGCGGTATTAAAAAGTAATTTTTTGTTTTCAAACTTGGATTTTACATGAATTGTCGAATATTTTTTTTTGCTTTTATTTTTGGAGTAATTAAGTTTTTGTGCCTTTTTGTTTAGTTTTGTAATTTTTATTATCACAAAACTCATCAATTTACAATTTATTATGGAATATTTTAAAAATACATTAAAATATGCATATGTCGAATACTTTTTTTGGCCAGTGTACATATGTATATCTGGAGGATAAAATCGAATTGTTTTAAAGTTTTGCGATTTCACTATTGCCCTCTTCTTTAAAATTTCGGTCATAAGCCACTTTTTATGCAAAACTTTATTTCCTTGCTTTTTTGTATTTGAGATGCGAACTACACTCACTATCCACCAAGTTATCCACTGTTAAATTAATTAAAAATTCATTTTTAAGACTTCTTAAACTTCAATTCTCCAAAGCACCTGCACGCTGCGCAAAATATTTGTTTAAGTATCAGCTGAGCATCTGCAAAAAAACATCAGGGTTGCAATATTGCCCCAGTTATTTGCTTGCTCGAACCAGGGTTCTCATTTACTACTCCGTAGCAGCAAAATTTCTAAAATTATTGCTATGCTATCGCTACCGCTCTCACTTTGTCGGGAGCCACAGCGTAGCTTTAGCATAACAATGTAAAGTATGTGCTCTACTCTGCTCCGAGTTTTGTTAGGTAAAAAACTATAGCTGGAGCGGGAGCAAAAAATTAAATTCTGCGCTATGCTCTGGCGTAGCGGTAGCAAAAAATTGGGAGCGGTAGCACAGCAGAGCAAATGAAAATTTTCATGTGCTACAGCTCCCGCATGTGTTTGTTGTTTTTTTTTCTTTTTGCTATTAGGTGTTTTAATTTAAGTGCCTAAAAATTATTATTTTCTTCAATCTGGTCATAATGGAAAATGTTATAAAAAACGCTTATTTTGAAGCGCTCTCACACTGGAATAAGTTGGACATCCATTTATTCCTGATATGAACATTTGTAAGAAGGCAGCGACATAGCAATGGCCGGCATGTACACAAAACAACGCAGTTGTCCAGTTTGTATGTACCCAATTTCGTTGTGGCCATACTAATACCTTTCACTTCAATGAAATTTTAATATTTTGTTCAAAGTGAAATTTTTTATGCAAAAAATAAGTAAACAGGGGTCGAATCGTTACATCCGTGCACGGATCGGCAAACATACAAAAGAAAATTACGTGATACGTCAATCGTATGCAGTGATTGGCATTATGACATACGATAGCAAACAGATCGTAATGTATTTTCAATTCACAATAGTTTATAAATTCCACATTGCTTTGGATCGTATTTTTAGGTCACAATAGATGTGGAACTGTCAAAACTTTTGCGAAATTTTCAATAAACTAAAAAAAGTTCATTAAATATCCATCTTTGTTTTTTTATTTGAGCTCAAGTGAAAGTGATGGGGATAAAAAAATAGTGCGGAGATAGCTAAGAGATCGTAGCAATAGCGTAGGTATAAAAAAACCTAATTATGAATCCTTATTAACACAATTTTCTTTGTAGATGTATCGTTGAAGAAAGCATTGGAATCTTAAAAAGACGATAGAGAATTTGAGGATATGGTAAGAGAGAAAGGTATCACCCACAAAAGTGTAAGATTTACTAACGATTGTTAGGCATTACATAAAATCTGCATAAAATTTACTAGTTACGACCCTCAAAATTGCGATTCTTATCACACACAAGAAATGGGCACCGGGGTAGCGAACCGCCTCACCGCAATCGATCAAATTTAATTAAAAAATGTATATGTCCTTTACCTTGTAAATAATTTTATTTTTAATGTCAACTAAAATACAAAAACTTTGTTCATATAAATAATTTTTTTTTAATTTTTAATGAGATATTCCATTCATTGGTTTCTTATTTGTGTTCTTTATTACCAAAAATTATAAAAAAACATAAAATTTAAAAAAATTTGCTCACATTTCCATAAATTTTTCCATTACGATTGGTATTTAGCGTTCGAATGACGATTCGAACGAACGGATACGTTTATATATTCGTTCACGTTTGTCATCATGCCAGATTACGATAGAAGCGTTACGATCACGTACATACATATGTCATAATACGAAAAACAGACTTTTACGTGACGAGTGATACGTTCACGGATGTAACGACCCCAGGTAAATTTATTTGTTTTAAATTATAAATTGTTATTACAAATGATATAACAGAGCTATTATATGTTTTTATTTGTAAAATAACGTCAGGTTTGTTAGAGCTTTGAATAATTTTACGTTTTACATATTAGTGGTATCACCACTCTTCCTCATCTCTCTACTCTCAACTCTAATGTCGTCCTACTGCCGTTGGCAAATATAAAGATAAGTATATTGAAGTTAGCTAGAGCGACAACTGTCGGCCTGCAGTCGTGTAGTCGTGCAGCTGTCAAAATAACTGTGTCCATAAGAACGAGTGTATTTTAATATTTGACAGATGTCGTTTGCAGTCTGTCGCGCTCATTGTGTTCAGCACTTCATTCGTGATCGTACCATCGTAAAGAAGGCTCGTACAACAAGAAGGTGAGTGAATGATTTTTATGTGATTTTGTTAAAACAATTTGCAAATAATTACTTTATTTGTTTTTATAGCATTTGAAATTTATATAATAGTTATATAACTACATGCAAAAGTATAGAAAATAATTTTTTTTTGAAATTAATTGTTTTCTTCATCATCAAGGTCGGAATCAGCTTCGACTTCGCATTCACCTTCTGCTGCTAAATGTTTATAAAAGTTGTGAAAATCCGTGTTGATCAGAGGGAGCATATCCAATAAATCTTGCTTTTTATTTTTTGATATAGTCAACTGAGATGTACATATGTATGTATGTATAGCTCGTCGTCAATTGTGAAATCCACTTTTGTGGACCCCTTGGCTTGATATTTAACTCATGAAATTCCACTTCTGGATTCAAAGACACCTTATACTACAAAACTCCAGGCTTTTGTTTCTCATAGCGCATCCAGCGAACATATTTCCACTCAAATTTGTCACCTGAAATTGAGAAGGTTAAACAAATAATTGATAAACACATTATTATACATGCATGTATGAAGTTCTATATTTACGAATAAAAGAGTTTGAAAAAGTTTAAGTTATAATTTAAAAATTACCTTTTGAGTTTGTCGTTCTCCAAGTGTAATTCGTCTTAAGAAGGGCACTAAAGTCAAAAAACTCTTCCTGCTTCATTTCGTGTACGACGTATTTATTACATATAGCTGCTATAAGGTTGGCCCAGTCATGTGGATGCTGAATGGACCCCGACATATTTTTCTTTTTTTTCTCAATCTGCGCATGTACGGTATCACATTCAAGATAAATTTATGGTCTATAACCGCTATACTGGGATGTTTTTCGATAACTTGTTCAAACATGGCTGAAATATAGGAGTTACGATTTTGTCCCATGAGTCGCTATACATAATGTCATGAGTAATGGTTTCTGGCAAGCTCATCAAACACTTATAAACACAAGAACCAATATCATTTGCTCTACGTTTTGCAATTACTTCATGCCATATGTAACAGTTTGCCATTTTCGTTTCCCCGTCGTGTACTGTTAAATTGAAAGTCCATAATGGACGTTTGTAGAAGAACATAGAAGCACGTAAATGTGGAGTTGGCAAACATTGCTGTAAATCAAAAGAAAACATTTTTATATTTCCATGATTAATGGCAAGCTCTTTGTCAGTTTTTTTGCAGTTATATGCAAAATCTGCCGCATCGTGATGTTCTTTTTGTTGTGTTAAAAGTTGCTTCTTTTCATTTTCGTCCGACGTGTTTTCTACACGGGATTTTAGGATTTCACACGTATTACAAAGATCAACTTGAGGCTCCTTAAACTTTATATTTAACTGACGAAATATTTCCTGATATTTTGATTCTGAAACTGGTTCAGAGTGTTTTTCTTTATACAATCTATATAAGAGAGCAAGGTTGAGGCCACGTTGGAAATACAGCTGACTCGTATGACGACGACTGTTGTGAGACTTTGGTACTTGGGTATACTGTGTATATGTTGAAGCACTTCATTATATTTTTCTGTTGATAGCTTATGATGAGGAGGGTGCTTGCCTCGTCGGTCATTTGCGACACCTCCATCAAAATTGCCTTGGATCTTTTGCCGACATACTGTTTTAATACTTTGATCCGTTTCTCCAAATATTTTTAAAAAAATCACTTTTTGCATACACGAGTTTTCTGTCCATTGATTTCAAAATGATAAAAGTAAACAAACTGTCGATTTCTAGGATTTGAAGCCTTTCTGAGCGTTTCAGTTTTTCTGGACTCAACGATTATCATACGAGCAATATACTGACGCCGCTTGTTATAATCCCCTAGTTCCCAGTATGCTTTGAATATTTTTTTCTGTTGATCCATAGTTATTTTTGTGTTACATTTTGTATAGTAATCCTTCAATTCTTCAGTTTTCTTTGCAGGAATTGTCTTATTCTTCCAAGTAACATATTCTTTTCCCATATTTTTGTTAATTTTATTAGCTTTTTTAACTTTTGTTGACCTTAGGTTATTTAAAAGCAGCTCTTCATTAAATTGTGGTGAAACAGTATCGCTTAGATTTGATTCAATCACACCTTCCATGATTCGGATACTTTCCGATGTAGTATTTAAGCCCGAACTTTCTGACGGTAAATAATCTGAATCGTTGTAATCAGTTTCGTGAAAAATATCTTCTTCCGAGTGGTCACTTTGAATGCTGCTCAGTTGACAAGTATTTACATGTTGCCGTAGCTTTGCAATTTTATCAGTATCGAAAATCGTATCATAGGACGAAGCCTCTCCATTTGGGAGTTCATTTAGCACCTCCCCATCCGCAAAGTTAAATGAATGAACTTTTCTATTATTTTGCACACTTCCACTAGAACACGTATTAGAGAGCATTTTCACTTTCCTGGCTAAAGCCACTAATTTTTTACCTCTTCCCATTTTATCCAATAAATTTTTATTTTAATTTTGGAAGCAACTTAAATTTGATAATTTCACTTTTAATTGTTTGACTAAAGCACTTCTCTGGAAATACGATTTAGCTTTTAGTACTTTTTTTTTAATAAATAACTTGTACCGATACAAGACGTTTTGTCACAATGACACTTGACGACTGAGTGAGTGGTAGCTTAACTTGTTTAAATAAGAAAAGCATTTTTTTGTAGATATGCCTTTGACAAAAAACTTCAATCGAAAGAAGTTAATACTTCTTAATTAATTCTTACCCACTGATTATCTAGTTTTTTACCCGCTCATGGTTGGCAGGGTACTTATGTATGTATGTACATATACATATTTGTGTTACATACATATGTAAGTATGGGTGTACATATACATACATACGTATGTTGCATGTTCACGTGTTGGAAAACCGTCGAATCTATTTGTGTTAGCTAAATACGGATTAACCAAAAATATTGTGAACCAATTGCTAAATTAAATTTAGATTAAAAGTATTGATAATATTGAACATTATTCTTAAAGATTTAAAACTATTTGTTAGAAATTTAAATAAAAAAAACTATTTTTTAAATGAATTATTTTGTATTAACTCTTACCAAATCCAATAGTATGAAAATTTTGTTGAATCGTATTAAAAGTACTTTCCTTTCAAATTCCAATCCAGTGGATTCTTATACCAGCTTTAACGTTTCCGTCTTCGTTCGTACATAATAATTTCATTGCATTAGGGGGTAACAACGTAACAGGGAACAGCCGTAATACAAAAAAAAAATTTAGCCACAGCAACGCGTGACAGGGTCTGCTAGTATATGTACATACATATATGTATATACAATCAAATGTATAGAAGGTTAATTAAAAAATATTAACTGTCAATTAGGGTATGACGATGCACCTATACATTTGTGCACGGTTCCACAGCCAATAAGAAGATGCTGGATTAGCAGCTGCATTTCAAGGCAGGCGACTCTGTTTGGATTCCCTAAAAGGGAAGATGTTCGTCAGAGTTGGGTAAAGTTTTGCAAAATAGTCGTACCGCCTTCCGATTCCTTATTTATTTGTCGCAACCACTTTGACCCTGAGGTTGTCACTAAATTACTAACTTTAAACGCGAATTTCTCAGGAAATCTTACACGTATCTAACCAAGCTTAATTTCAATTCATTATTTATTGAATTCAGTAAGTAAATAACAATATAAATTTTATTTTATTCAAAAAATTATAGTTTAAATTCATTTTATTTGAAAACAATATGAAAAAAGCAACTGCAAAAGTCTGCGTACAGAAAGGTATTATTAAAGAAATTAATGTCCTACGACTCTCTAATATCTAGTGGGATATCCTTTTCTCTTCAGTACTTGAATAAGACGCCTGGGCATTGAATCCACAAGTTTCGCTGTATCTTCTGGCGCAATTTTTCCCCATTCCTGCATCATAATATCCTTAAGCATATTTTTTTATGTTATGGCGTGTTCTCAGATTCAACGCTCAAGCAAGTCCCACAAATGCTCAATGGGATTTAGGTCCGGAGAAACTGGTTTTTTACATTGTACAAAAGCCAGAGCTTGACATTTGCGCAGTATGTTTGGGGTCGTTATCTTGTTGGAACCGAAAATCTTGTTCCATCCCCAGTTGCCGAACACTTTGCAGAAGATTATCTTTCAAAATTTGTATATATAATCTCTGGTCCATTATGGAGTCAATAAATGTAAGTTTTCCAACACCGTTGGTTGCCATACAGCCCCAAACCATAACACCGCTTCCACCATGTTTTACACTTGGTACCATATTCTCTTTTTCATACGCCTTTTCCGCCTTTCTCCATACCAGTCTCTTACCTTATATCCCAAAGATGCTCTCATCCGTAAAAATAATACTATTCCAAAATCCTGGGGGTTTTGAAACGTTTTCATTTGCTAAATCCATGCGCTTCTGTCTATATCTCCGAAATATATGGCTTCTTACGGGCTACTCGGCAATCATATCCAGCTTTTTTTTAAATTGTACGGATTGTATCTTCAGAAACAACTTTCGAATACCCTTGCTCCACCTCTAGTTTCAGTTGATTAGCAGTCATCCTTGGATTTTGTTGAACTAGTTGTACGACACGCTTGTTTTCGCGGTTTGTTAAAAGAGTTGGACGACCAGCACGTGGGTTTGATAAGATGGATCCAGTTGGAATGTAATTAGCTACCACCTTATGTACCGATGAATGAGTTCGGCCTACTATTTTTCCAATTTCCCTTATCGTTTTGCCCTCAACATGTAGTTTTACGATAATTCTTCTTTCATCAGTGCCAATTTCCTTGCCTTTTTTTTCCATGGCTGTTTTAAAATGATCTTACTTCTGCAATCACTTGGAACACAATAAAATAGTTATTCTAAAGTCGCACAAGTGACTGAGAAAAAAGCTAAACTAACGGTAGTTGTTGTTGTTATAGCGGCAGAACTAACGGTAGTCGCAAATTGCTATTCTTGTGCTGCTGTACGCAGAGTTTTGCGTGCATGAATTTTCATGATGTCGACGAATAATTTCCGTTAAAATGGAGATGTATGTATTATGGTTCTAAAAAGGTATGTTTATGCAATATATAGACTTGTGCTCATATAATTAAGTCATTCAGTACTTTTTTTACAACATGTAAAAAAACAAGGTATACTACTTTATGCAACATTCCTAATATTGCGCGAGCAAAAAGTTCCGTTATTCTAAGTACGTCACCGCTTTACATCGCATTCAAGTATTTTCGTTTGGGAGAGTTTTAGTCAATTTTCCATTTGTTGTCAATAAAAGTGTGCTTACATAATTAAGTTCTGTTTAAAACGGGTAAATTTAAATTTTTTCGCCACAATTTACATCAATATTGTTCTTTTTTACTAAATTAGGTTATTTTTAACAAAATTTGTAGTCATCGTCGTCTTGGGCAAGAATAAAAGCTCAACTTAAAGCGAAAGAAAGGTCATATGGGAATGTTTTCAAAAATATCAAAATATTGTCAAAGTTGTAAGTAGATGTTTTAGGATTTTTTTGAGGCAAAACTAATAACGCTGTTCAATTTTATAAAAAAAATAAAACTTTTGAAAATTTACCGCGTGAAAAGCCAAGAAAGACCACCCGCCCTGAGGATAGGGTCTTAGTAAGGCTAAGTAAGTCTGATCCATTTTTAACCTCCACAGAAATTAGGGCTCAATTAGAGGAATACCACGGCGTACAAATATCTGCGCAAACTGTACGAAGACGACCACAAGAAAATTCATTGAATGGCCGTTTATCAAGACGAAAACCTAACGTTTCGAAAAAAATATTGAAAAGCGAAAAGCGTTTGCTAAAGACCATCTCTGGGAGGACTCTAAATTTTGGAATTTGGTGGTTTGGAGTGACGAATCCAAATTTAATGTATTTGGTAATGATGGGAAACCATATTTAAGACGACCCCCTTTGCAAGAACTCAATCCCAAGTACACTAAAAAAACCGTGAAAGATGGTGGTTCATCGGTGATGGTTTGGGGTTGCTTTACGTCATCAGGCGTTGGCCCGATTGTTAAAATAGACGGGAAAATGACAAATGAAATGTACAAAGGAATACTGGAGAACAATTTAGACAGTGGCTATGTGGACAATTTACCGTTAGCTTGGATTTTTCAGCACGATAACGACCCCAAACACTGCTCGCGGGTCGCTAAAACTTGCATACGTAGTCGAAATATTAAAATTCTGGATTGGCCAGCTCAAAGTCCGGACCTAAACACCATAGAAAACCTATGGGGGATTATAAAAAGAGCCGTAGCTGCACGAAAACCTCGCAACAAAGATTCTTTATGGGAAATAATACAGACAGAGTGGTACAAAATAAGTCCCGCTCAATGTGCTACTTTAGTCCAAACAATGCCTTAGCGATGTACTGCAGTGCTACGTAATAAAGGATATCCAACTAAGTATTAGTCTTAGGTAAGGTAAAACTGCAAAAAAATGCCGTATACTTCGAATAACTACTATAACTACTATCTTTAGGTGACTTGATTATATGAACACAACAACTTGGATGTGCTAAGCGATTGAACGCAAAATTTTTATTATTTTAGAAGTTAAATAAAAAATAAGTATTCTGTTTTGAACTGAAATAAATATTTCTTGCATTTTTTGTAAAATTAAGTTACATTCCTGTACCATAGAAGTTGCTTTGAATAAACTTTCGTTCTGTTACTGGCGTGACTTAATTATATGAGCACAAGTGTATATTTTTTTATAAAACAAATTCAAAAGTTTCTGAATACGTATCGTATTTCTTGAGAAATTCGCATTTAAAGTTAAGTTTTCGAATTTTTTAGCGCTGTACGCAGAGTTATGCGGGCAAGTGAACATACTTACATACATGATTTTCATTATATTTCCACAGAAAAACATTGAATAGGGAGCATAGTCTTCAGATGTAAGTAAATCTATGGTTAGTCGTTTATAAACCTTATTAATTTGCTTTTTATTTCGTCCCCTCAATATAACAATAGCGTATGTGCTCATACGCCAGTATTTTTTTATTGCATATTTAGAATCTCCATCATTGATTCTATGTCTGGTCAAAATTTCGTCAAATTCTACTTCCACAAAGTGGGTCAAAATGTCATTGGAAAAAATGGTGTATAATTTCATGTTCAGAAATTTCTTTCAATAAGTGTATAAGCTCATATGCGCTATTTTGCTTGAAATTGCTACTGCAAAGTTGTTAAAAGAATCATAGTGTATGCGCATTATACTCCATTTCAGCCTGTAGAAATAAATACAACTCATCAAAACTTTAACTCATAAAATAGCTTATAATAATATACACTATTGTTTGAGAAATAGTTTTATTCCGACCATTTCTATACTCCACATATGTAAGGTGTTTTATTTTCAATACAAATTCGAAAGTTTTATCAGAAATTTACAAGAGTAGTAGCCTATGCGATTTTTACGTTGTTTTGACTACATGAATGCCAAGGAAATATTGTAGTCATTTGAACTGTAACACGAAACCACCAGTCGTTGTGGAAATTGCTCCAAAGACTGATGAGTTTGATTTCGCTGTGGGATTGCCGGACATAGAGATACCTCAAAAAAAGGTGTTCAACTTTTTGTTTACTGGCAAATACAATAAAGAGCTGCCAATTTCTAATCGAAAGCTGCATGATCTTCAAAATTTGTGCAAACAGAGTGTAATTCCTCGTGGCTCGCAGTCATTTTTTTTTTTTAACTTACGAGGTGGAAACAAGCGAAATTGTTTAGATGAGCCAGATGTAGCAGAGGAAGAGAATGAAGACGAATGAATTTCTAGTTATTTTTGATTTACGCAATGTATATGTACCTTCATGTGTCATAATTTTTGGTTTATAATAACCCAAATTGGAAAGTAATGAATAAATGCCACTGAATTAACAAAACTATGAATTAATTACTGTTTTATAATGTTACAAATTGATATTTTTGAGATCAAATATTTTAATAAAAATACCGTAAAATTATTGAATAAAACAGCGTATACCATACAAAATAAAATAGTGTATCAGATACATCATACGAATTCCTTAAAAAATAAAATGGCCTATATGGAGGACTTGCGCTTTGAATAACATAATTATGGTCTTAAAGGATGCGTAGAATAAAGAAACTTGGTAAATTTAAAGACAAGAAACGGTATAATGTACTCATCGAAAAATCCACTATGAAGAATTTTTATTTACCGCGATATTGAGGTTTTAATAGACATCTGATTTGACAAAAACTTTAAACTCGATTTTCTCAAAACCCCAAAAAAATTATACGCTATTGTTATGTACATATATTGAGGGGACGATTTTATCTCAGCGAAAAATTGAGTAAGGAGAACATTCGCCTGCGGAAAAAGAATGGAAAACTTTTAAGGAAAATTAAAATGTTGAAAGACAATAATAACCAAAGGGACAACTTTAATATTAACTTATTAAAAAAAAAATTAAAGGAGAAGACACAAGAGTGTGAAAACATCGAAAAGAAATTAAAAGTGATATTCACAAGTGGGCAAATTAATAAAAAGAAGACAACTTCGAAGGTACATATGTAAGTGGGATGTAGAGGATATTGCCCAATCAGTAACCCTATACGCTGCTAGTGCGAAAGCATATAAATTGTTATACCGCAATAGCTTTCCTTTGCCTTCAGTACGAACATTGCAGAGATGGAGCAGAAAAATCGTCATAAACAGAGGGTTAATAAAACCTGTTTTTAAAATATTGGCTGCTTCTACTCATATGGATAATATTCAAAAATTATGCATATTGAGTTTCGACGAAATGAAGGTGAAGAAAACCTAATAAATTTGAAGAATCAATCCACAAAAAGAAACGCAAACTTAATAAAATAATAAAATAGTTTTAGTTTTATAGATTAAGTTAATTTATTTTCATATTTATATTAGAGTTATTACTAATATAAATATCTGTTTATGTACAATAAAAGAAAGACTGAAATATCATAAACACAATTGATTTAATCATTCACTTTATTTGGAATTAGTTGACGATAGGTTAAAAATATGTTACAAATATATCTTCAATATAATTTCACAATTCTTTTATCATATTTTCATACATCTGATACATCTGAACTTATAATATATGTATATATTTATATACAACACAAGAAACGTCTTCTCCATTTGAATCACAACTTAATAGACAATTTTATTATCAATAGGCCGATATATTTCTTTAGATATGATTCAAATCTTTTCACTCAACAGTATTGAATCGCTTCACTCAAACTTTTCATTAAAATCGAAAGAGTTAATAATATTTTGCGAATTTACAAAAGTGTTTACTTTTCTGTTTACAATTTGCAAGCCATTTGACAGTTTTTCACTCTTGTTCTTCTCAACATGGAACTATGACGTTTTGTAATGGCGGTCGTCGTAATCTTGTATTCTATCATTCTTGCTTTCAACTCAATTTCTTACAATTCGGCACTCATCTCAAAGTGTAAACACAATGACTGCGACAGACTGCAGCAGCACGACAGTGAACTGAAAACGTCGTTGTTCATCTTACTACATGTACATTTTGAGAAGCAACAACAACACAATGGCCGGCATGTACACAAAACAACGCAGTTGTCCATTTTGTATGTACACAATTTCGTTGTGGCCATACTAATTCCTTTCACTTCAATGAAATTTTAATCTTTTGTTCAAAATGAAATTTTTTATGCAAAAAATAAGTAAATAGGTCAATATTTTTGCTTTAAATTATCAATTGTTATTACAAATGATATAATGGAGCTATAATATAGCTATTTTATGCTTTTATTTGTAAAATAACGTCAAGTTTGTTAGAGCTGTGAATAGTTTTACATTTTACATATTAGTGGCATCACCACTCTACCTCCTCTTTCTATCTTCCATTCTACTGTCAACTCTACTGTCGTCCTACTGTCGTTGGCAAAAATAGGAAGATATTGAAGTTAGCGAGAACGACAACTGTCGGCCTGCAGTCGTGTAGTCGTGCAGCTGTCAAAATAATACTGCCCTTAAGAACGTGTGTATTTTAATATTTGACAGATGTAGTTTGCAGTCTGTCGCAGTCATTGTGTTTACACTTTCAAAAGGATTGCACATATCTCGCAATCTTCTCCTTTCAATTCTGGCCACGGCATTATCGGATGCACTGCTCTCCTCCTCAATTAATATCGCTGCCGCTACTGATTCCATGTTAGTGTTTTTTAAAAAAAAACGCGATATAATTTCTCTATTTTACTAAACCAACAATAATTTGTGTATTTTTGCTTTGTTATGTTTCATTTTCACACGTTTCAAGGCAAACAGCTGACTTCGAAAGAGCTACAGCTCTTCCTGTTCTTCTTTCAATCCAATCGTAACTCAGAATACCTACTTTCTATTCAGACGGAGCGTAGAGCGGGAACGTAATCGAAATGCAGAATAGGGTTGAATAGCATTTTTCAAATAAATTTTTATTGCAAACATTCTCGAAATTATCTGAATAACAGTAATTGTAACACCGACTCTACTTGAGAACTATCACTAAGCTGCTACAATCGTATTCATTAAATTCTTTTTTCACACACATATATTCCGGACGCTCAATTTTTTTTTAATAAAAATTGATTTCTATCGCCGGACAATTTTGAAAATCCTTACAATTCATTTCTTTGAAGTTATATTCATTGTATAACCCTACAAGTAACCAAAGAATCAGCTGTTTTCCAAGAATTTTTCACAGCTGAGATCACCTGATCGAAATCTGCCTTTTTTAGGCTCAGAGATGTACTTAAAAGAAATGTAGTAGATCAACTTTTTTGTGAAAAGGTATTTGTAACGGAAAACATTTATTGTTCAATTCACAACCTGTCGTAAAGCATCGTAAAATCGTAAAATTATACATTTTTACACTTGTTTTTTTAATAATTTTACGATTTTACGATGCTTTACAACAGGTTGTGAATTGCTCAAATGAAAACTTTCAAGAATATTTTTGAAACAAAAGTTTTTTGGATATTTATTGCTCTTCCTCACCACCTCTGAGGTTGCAATGTATTCGCGCTACCGATCTTTTTTGGGTGTTCGGTTCCCCAGGAGGCCTATTTTCACCCTTTTTATATGTATATACAGTTTTAAATCAATCTACTTATTATAAAAAAATATGACTAGACAAAAATAAATAAGTATATAAAATCAAGTACAATTCATAAATATTAATTACTTTAAAAATATAACATTAACAATATATGTATGTCAAAACAATCAACTGGAAACTATATAAACAAAAATCAAAATAAATATAAAAAAATCAGGTACGATCCATTGTATGTATACATTAACAATACAAGTCAAAACAATCAACTTGTAATTATTTAAACAAAAACGAAAATAAATATAAAAAATCAGGTACAATTCAGGAACAACAACAGTAATATTCAAAACAATCTACTAAGTAATAAATAATATTTACAAAATATTCTAAATCACCCACAGCGAAATACTTATTAAAAACCCTATCAAAAGAATAGTGGTGGAAAGAAGGGTCCTACACCTGGTACACGAAAACACTTAAGAAACAAAGAAAATATTGATAATAAGCGTACAAACCTAATCGCTAAAATTCTCATTTCAAAATCACAGATCAAGGTAGTTATATAAGTAAATGCGGCCTTCGACAGATAAACTTTTTGACAAATATAAAATATATACATACATATAAATTCCGACTCATATAGACAGACAAACGGACGTGATTACTATTTACATATGTATGTGTAACACACAAGAACTTTACGTTTTTGAAATCACTTTGTTTTACTTTTTTATTAAAAGCGTGTACTAGGAAATATGTTCTAATTCTAATGAATAGACATTTTATAATATCAGAATTACAATTTTCACAACAATAGTACGGTTCTACGTTAACCATTTTTTCAAATAATATTTGGGAAAACCCGATCCTATGGCAAGTATAATCAAAATGTTGTGTATAAATATCTTCGATTTTTGATAGAAAATCTATAAATTCAAGGGGTGGTTTTACTATTTGGCAACTACTATACTGCTTTTCTGAAGTGAAGAAAAAATCTTCTTCAGTAATACCACCATCAAATCTTGGCACGGGCATTAAACAATTATGTTGTTTAAAATATTTATAGTACAAATAACCGCAAAAATACTCAAAAGCATTTTTATGTAGAAAGCTGCTTTCATCTACGTCCGCATTTACCTCGATTTGTATATTTTGAAATGAGGTAGAATTGGTAGGTCTTGGTAAACTTTGAAAAGTTTGCCAAGCGGTATTTTGAACCAAAGCGTCGTTGCAGGCGCTTTTGATGGAGCTATTAGAAAATGACTCACACTGGTCTACTGGCAAGAGTTCGCAGTTCCCTTTATCTACACAACGAATATATCCTATGCCCCAGGCTTGTCTGAAAAGATATGAGAAACGCTGCAGAGTTATTATCACATTGAATAATAATAAGACAGTTCTAATTGGAGAAGAGCTAAGATGCATCGGGTTAAAATCTGCACTACCTAATTCTATAATGTCTTGTTCGTGTTGGTCAAATACACTACCTACTTGTCCACTACAACCTACTGCCTTATCAACTCAAACTGCAGGTGATACTACTTTTAAATTTAAATCCGGTGTAGCTGATCTGGAGATAAGCCGTCCCTTCCTCATCCTTAACGAGAAATGTCTTTGGCACGCAAATTAATATTTAGCCGTTGGATTTGTTGTTATTTTGTTATTAAAAATTAAAATAAAGTTGAACTCGGCCAAATTTTGGAACGCAACCATGAATAATATGATTCATGTAAATGCACTCGCTCAAAAAATAACAAAATCAACGCCATGGTCGTCATCAAAAGGGGAGTCTCTCATCCGACGCTATTTTTGACTGTTGTTCGCCCAACGGATCTTCGTCTCCCTTTGTGTGACTTTTTCAACTTACTTCTGGAAAAAAATAATTCGAGCTTCAGAACTAAACAGAGAAGGTACCATCTTTTATACAGCTGCTGGCGTACGCCGATGAAATTGATATCATTGGCCCTAACACCCGCGCCGTTAGTTCTGCTTTCTCCAGAATGAATAAGGCAGCGAAGCAAATGGGTTTGGTAGTGAACGAGGGCAAGACGAAATATCTCCTGTCATCAAACAAACAGTCGTCGCACTCGCGACTTGGCACTCACGTCACTGTTGACAGTCATAACTTTGAAGTCGTAGATAATTTCGTCTATCTTGGAACCAGCGTAAACACCACCAACAATGTCAGCCTTGAAATCCAACGCAGGATTGCTCTTGCCAACAGGTGCTACTTCGGACTGAGTAGGCAATTGAGAAGTAAAGTCCTCTCTCGACGAATTAAAACCAAACTCTACAAGTCACTCATATATGGTTCTGCTATATGTGCAGAGGCTTGGACGATGACAACAACTGATGAGTCGGCGTTGCGAGTTTTCGAGAGAAAGGTTCTGCTAAACATTTATGGTCCGTTGCGCGTTGGCCACGGCGAGTATCGCATTCGATAGAATGATGTGCTGTATGAGATATACGACGACATTGACATAGTTCCGCGAATTAAAAGAGAACGGCTACGTTGGTTAGGTCATGTTGTCCGAATGGACGAAAACACTCCAGCTCTAAAAGTATTGGTCGCAGTACCCGCCGGGAGAAGCAGAGGAAGAGGAAGACCTCCACTCCGTTGGAATGACCTGGTTAACATTGAAATCTCCAGTTGGCGTCGAACAGCGAATAGGAAGAACAACTGGCGCGATGTTGTAAATTCGGCTATAGCCCCGTAAGCGGTGACTCCGCCAATAAGGAAAAGGAATAAGACGTACAGTGGGAAGCTAAACTGTCCGGATGTTTTGCACTAAGGAAGTAAGGTAATGAAAATAATACAAATATAGGTATATTATTAGATATACATATGTATTTTTTTATTTAATTGAACATTATTCTAAATTATAAAGCACAAAAACTCATATTAATTGCTTCAAAACAATAAAAAAATTAAAAAAAAAACAAAAAATTCACTATTCGGACACTTTTGCACAGTACAAGAAATAAACGTTATCACGATATTGCTTTGTTATAATGTAACGTTATTTAACTAATTGGTTTTTTTTTGTTTGTTGTCTCGTTATCAAGCTTTTATTGCTCTATTTGTGCATTATTGTTTGAGCTAAGAAGTGATTAACAGGATTTTTAAATAAAAAATTAAAAGATCTTCAAAAATGAGAAAAACGCCAACTGATATTGAAAACAATGTGATAAATTTGTTGCAAAATAATTATTCATGCCGTAAAATTGCTGAAAAATTAAATTTAAGTAAGTCCACAGTAAATGATATAAAAAAAACGACGAAATTTAGCTTGAAATAATAACCAATGGGGTCGACGAAGACTACTTTTTGATGGTGACGCCCGGCAGATTGAACGTTTGCTACATAATAAGGACAGCAAGACCCCGAAAAATGCTGCAAAAAGTACTGGTAAGGATGTCAGTTCCTGGACGATTAGACGCGCATTAAATAGAATTGGTTTAGTAGCCAGTGTGAAAAAGAAAAAGCCAGCACTTTCCGATAGAAATGTGAAAAGACGCCTTCATTTCTGTAAAACCCATAAAAATTGGACAGTAGATGACTGGAAACGGGTTATTTGGAGCAACGAAACTAAAGTCAACCGATACCAATCTGATGGAAAAGAATACTACTGGCATAGGCGGCAGGAGCGCATCCAAAAGCACCATGTGAAGGAAACGATGAAACATGGTGGCGGCAGTATAATGGTGTGGGGATGTTTTACTTGGTGGAACCTTTGGTGAGAATCCAAGCTATAATGAAGAAGGAGGATTACCTGAACACTCTACAAACAAATTTACCAGAATTTGTTGACGAGAGTGCTTATCCAACTGAAGAAGTTGTTTTTCAGCAAGACGGGGATCCGAAGCACACGGCCAAAATAGTTAAAAGCTGGCTACAAAACCAAACTTTTGAGACAATGGAATGGCCTGCACAAAGCCCAGACCTGAATTCTATAGAAAATTTATGGGCTATTGTGAAAAGAAGGCTGGGAGCATTTGAAAACCCACCAAAAAATGTTGACGAGCTTTGGGAGAGAATACAACATGAATGGCGAGCTCTTGACCGTGATATCATCCAAAAGTTGGTGGAGAGTATGCCAAAACGTATTGAAAGCGTGCTGAAAACTTCAGCTCACTCTCCAGATTTCAAAGTCATTGAAATTAGCTGTTATTTGTTATTTCTATTAAATATTTTTAAGTTTTGTGAATAAATGAATTTAAGTTTTAATATAAAACGCCTAATAGTATATTTAATTGGACATATATGAAGTAGTTAGGAACTGGACACTAAAATACTTAAAAAGGGTGCCTGTACGATTTTCAATGACACTCACTGTATATCTGATAACATACATATATTTGTATTATTTTCATTACCTTACTTCCTTAGTGCAAAACATCCGGACAGTGTAGCTTCCCACTGTATCTCCGAAAGCACTAAAGCTGCAATAACAAAATTATAGTGGAAATATTATAAGCACTCCTGTCGACATTACGGAAACCCTTTCCCACGACAGTCGGGTCTACCTAAGTGGGAAAGACCCGGATTTTTATCAGGTCAAGAACTGTCAACCAGGCATAATTCTGCCGTAACAAAAACAACAACAGCAACAACTGTATGAAAACGTATGAAATCGAATGATAGCCCCGCTCACTCACCATATAACGGTACGGTTAAAAATTGCTAAAAACGAGATGAATGGATAATTAAAGACGACAGAGGCAATAAATTCTACCTCCGAGATGATATCTTTTAATGGAGCCGAGGTCGAAATTGGAGGATGGGCGAGGCATCGCCCACTAGTTTATGAAATTACATACATACATACTTATGTACATAAGTATCTCTAGATCCACACGAGCGATTTCAACAAAATGGTACGCAACATTCCTATCACATATTTATGTTACAATGTAAAAATAGGCGAAATCGGACTACAGCCACGCCTACATCTCATATAACACAATTAAGCTATACTTTTTATGCAAGTTCGGAAAAGGTTGCGTTAAATATTTAACATTTACATATTTACGCTAGCTTGTTGGCGAAGATGTTCGAGCAGCAAGGGAAGCGGTGACAATCGGCGATCGTTTGTTAGTTTCTTTCGGCACAGCTCGGATTTTCTACGAGCAAGACAATGTTGTGAAGCTTTGCCGTCGTGTCAGTGCTTCAACACATTGACTCTTTGACAAAGCGTGAGTTTCGGGCATGCGAAAGATGCGTGCGACACTTGTTATTATGAATCTATGTACATATGTATGTATGTGGCTTGCAAATGTGCCAAAGAAATAATATACATATGTATGTATGTACCTACACAGATGGACAAAAGTATTCGCCACTGAACAAGCTATATATGAATTAGGCTCAAACTATAAAAAGATATATGTATATGATAGTTTCTACGATATATTTCAATAAACTACATTCCGTAGATTCATTGTTGACAAAAAAACTCTAATTAAAAGTAATAAATCCTAATATTTAAGCTAAGAACTCCAAAAAGTTCAGAAAATAGTTGGACAAAAGTATTCGCCACTTATTGTATACGAAGCTTATGGGCGCCTTAAGGAAAGAAGCTGGAACGTTTACATAAAAATTTGTATGTGGCAATATCATAGCTTGTATCGTATGTGCGAATGTGTCAAAATAATTTACCGTTAGTTTGTATTTTGCGCAATTAAGTAAAAATGGGTCGTAAGGGTAAAGAAACCACAGAGGAGGAGAGAAAAATAATCGCGAAGTTATTAACTAGTGAAAAATCCATAAAGGAAGTGTGCTCTATTGTTTCGAGACCGCAATCAACCGTACATACAAAGATTGCCTTCGCACTGGCCGTCCGTGCAAGCTAAGTGAAACAGACAAGCGAAAAATAACAAGAATGGTGAAAAAAAACTGCATCTTCCAAAATTGCAGCAACAATAACTGAAGATTTGGACATAACCCTATACCCTCGCACAGTTCGACGTGTGCTGAATGAAGCTGGGTTAAATGCCAGGGTTTGCCGCAAAAAACCTTGCGTAAGTAAGATAAATAAGAAAAAGCGCTTGCATTTTGCAAAAGAGCACCAATCCAAAAATATTTCATTTTGGGAAAAAGTATTATTTTCCGATGAAAGTAAATTTAATATCTACCGCTCAGATGGTCGTATTTTAACATGGCGGAAAAAAATACAGAACTGGAACTTCAGAACTTGCAAACCACAGTTAAGCACGGTGGTGATGGGGTTATGATATGGGGGTGTATGTCAGCTGCACATTCATTCACATTCATTCATACTGGAACCAAAAAATCAGTTTGAATCAGTAAGCAAAGCAATCAAACCAATTGATCGAACTCGTTCGCTTTGAGCACGAAACTCGATCGAACAATTTTGTAGCAAACCGCTGTGTTGAGTAGTGACCGTTTTGAGCGAGGCTGATCAGACCGAATCGATCATACTCAATGCAGGTCTCCGTTATGAATGTATGTTCATATGTATGTACAGTGGCTCAAACGCAAAATGGGACACCGCTCTATGCTACAAAAAGGGCCTCCAATTTGAGTAAAAACGAAAAGTTTTTGTAATAAAAAGTAATTGAATCCTTTTGTTAGCGCTCCAGAATTAAAACTTTTTGCTGAAAATAATCTTGAAAAAACAGTGTGCGCTGAAACAATCCGTAATGTGTTACGTTCCAATGATTTTCATGGTCGATTTATGAGGAAAAACCCATGTATCAGCATTAGAAACAAAGTAGAGCGGTTAAAATTTGCCAAAGAATACTTATCAAAAGCAGTGAGTTTTTGGAATACGGTAGGACAATTTAAAGTTAAAAATATGAATAGGTTTTCGATATATGTACCTAAGTACATATCTTGATATACTAAAGGCAAATGTTAAGCAAAGTGTAACTAAATTGGGTATCGAGAGCAATTTTGCCTTTTACCAGGACAACGATCCCAAGCACACTTCCGAAGTTGCGATGATGTGGTAAATTCATAACTGTCCCAAATTATTGCAACCACCTCCACAATCACCAGACTTAAACGTCATTGAGCATGTATGGGAAGAATTGGCTAGACGTGTATGCAAAAACCGATTCAGCTCAATCAATGACCTGAAAACTGCAATAATGGCAGAGTGGTAAAAAATCCAACCAGATTTTTGCAAGAAATTAGTGGAATCTATGTATGTCAAGATGTCTCCAAACCGTTTTAACCGCAAAAGGTTATGCTACTAAAAATTAATTAAAATAAAATAAATCCAAATACAAACAAAAATAAAAGTGTCCCAATTTGCATTTGACATTCAAAACGTATGTGTATATGTTTTTTTTGGCTTAGTTGCCATGAAGTAGGGCAATGGTTAGCCAGTTTACGAGAAATTAGTAGTTAATATAAGTTTAAAATATGTTGCTTACTTTTTGTTAAAAAAAATTTATCGTTTTCACTCAAACTGGAGGCCCTTTTTGTAGCACAGTGCGGTGTCCCATTTTGCGTTTGAGCCACTGTATGTGGCTCATATTTGCTTTCGCAAACATACAAACAAATGCGCCAAAGAAATAATATACTTATGTATGTACATACATACAGTGGGGAGCAAAAGTGATTCCACGATCAACATTTCCATGTTTGAGCGGGCATAAAAAATAAACGAATGAAGTAAATGACAAAAACTTTCTTTTTCTTGAATATCCAGTTTATTTGTAACAATTAAGCGTAAATAGCAAAAGAAGAAAGAGGCAAGGGCATAGTTATAATTCAAAAGCAAAAAAAAGTACATATTTTTGCTGTTCTTAATTTCTTATCAGCAATTGACCTGCAGATTTGCCGTCATATGTATTTTTTATTCATTATTCGTTGTCATAATTAAGAGAATCACTCTTTTCTACAAGTTTGTAGTCAATTTATTGAATTTGGAAATTTGTCTCTAACTTGTTCTTTAAAAATGACGAAGCTGTCTCCAGATAAATAAAATAGTATTGTTTCCCCGATTAAGAGTGGCTGTTCGACACGCACTATTGCTGAGAAACTGCAAGTTAGTCAATTAGTGGTAGTCAAGATGCAGAAAAGACAAAATGATTGTGTTGAAAACATGTTGAATGGTCGCGGTCGCCTCCTAACAGACTCTGATGCTCGACTTATGATGTCCAAAATGAGGAAAGATAAGCTTTTAACGCCAGCAGAGGCTTCCAAGGAAATAAATAAAGGAGTAAGTCGATGGATAGCTAGAAGAGCGCTGGGTAGGATTGGTTACGTCGCAGCTGTGAAAAAAAAAAACAAATTATGCGTAAGGAAGATTATTTAAGTATTTTGCAAACCCAGCTTCCCAATTTTCTTGACCAGTGTGCGTATCCAGAGCATGAAATCACTTTTCAGCAAGATGGGGATCCCAAGCACACTGCGAAAATTGTAAAAGAATGGCTGGAAAACCAAAATTTTAAGGTGATAGAGTGGCCAGCGCAAAGTCCCGACCTCAATCCAATTGAAAACCTATGGTCAATTGTAAAGCGACGAGTATCAATCAGCCCCATCCAACCTAAACGAACTTTGGGGGCGTGTTGAGCTAGAGTGGAATAATATTCCGAAAGGAATTGTTGAAAATCTAGTTGCTAGCATGCCAGAACGTACATATAAAAAATGTCATAGAAAATAAGGGTCTATGGACAAAATATTAATAATGCATTTCTTTTATTTTTAGTACATGCCGTTTTTTTTTTTTTTTTTTTTTAATTATACAGTGTTTTAACAAAGTCTTCGTACAGCACCTAATAAAAAGTTCATTGATAAAGAACAGTAAAACATTTTAAATTTTTAAAAAAATTTTAATGAGTATGTGTTTACGACATATGTATTTCATTCTATATTAAATAAAAAAAAAAAACATAATTCATTAAACCATTTGAAAACTATACATAAAAATTGGAATAATTTCACTATTTTAACTCCAATAAAGTCTTCGTACATTCTATTAAAAGTAAAACAAATTTTAAATACATATATTGAAATGTGTATGATTTTAATATTTTGTCGGCTTTAAGGCGGTCTGGCATTGATTCCTCAAGCTTTTGTGTATATCGGACATCTATTTTCATCCATTCCTCTTGAAGGACTTCTTTTAGGCGAGCTTTTGAACTTATATGATGAGTCCTAATCCGTTTTTCGAGCAAGTTCCAAATATGCTCTATTGAATTAAGATCAGGACTCTGTGGTGACGTCTCTAGTAAATGGGGGCATTGTTCGCCAAGTACATCCTTGTATTATGAGCCATGTGCATGGGGTCGTTGTCTTGCTGGAAATAAAATGCTTCAAATACGCCCAATTTTTCTACGCTTGGCTTCAAATTTCGTTTCAAAATGTCAATATAAGCACGGTGGTCCATAATTTCTTCAATTATTTCGAGTTTGCCAACGCCATTGGCAGCCATACAACCCCATACCATCACTCCATCACCTCCGTGCTTAACTGTTTTAATTGTATTTTTGGGGTTGTATGCTTCTCCCGGTTTCCTCCATACTTTAATCCTGCCGTCAGATCCAAAAATGTTGTATTTCGATTCATCATAGAATGCAACATTCCGCCAAAACACAGTAGATGCATTTTGGTACTTCTGAGTGAAGGCAATGCGCTTCCTACGGTTTATCACGTTTACGAGTGGCTTTCGGCGAGGCGGTCGTGACTTAAACCCAGCCTTAATTATAGCTTTTGTACAGTTTCTGGATTAACTTTTTTTGACGCGAAAAAACGAGAGTATTTTTAGTTTATGTGAATTATTTTTGGCTGTGTTTAGTTTTTGTTTATTATTTATACTAAGTTAAACTCTTATAATATAAACCTTGAATTCTGTAATACAACTTTTTATTGTTGCATTAAAGACTGCGTTGTTATAAACACTTTAATATTGATAGAACTTCTGTTTACTTATTTTTGACGCTCACAGTTTAGTAAATATAAATAATATTTGAAATATTAATTTATTTAAAAACAAGTAAGGAAGAGCTAAGTTCGGGTGTCACCGAACATTTTATACTCTCGCATCATAAAGTGATAATTGAGATTTCATTATCCGTCATTTACATATTTTTCAAATACCGTATTTGTGTAAAGTTTTATTCCGTCATCATCATTGGTTCCTAATGTATATATTATACAGAGAAGGCATCAGATGGAATTCAAAATAGCGTTATATTGGAAGAAAGCGTGGTTGTGAACCGATTTCACCCATATTTCGTACATGTCATCAGGGTGTTAAGAAAATATTATATACCAAATTTCATTGAAATCGGTCTAGTCGTTCCTGAGATATGGTTTTTGGTCCATAAGTGGGCGACGCCACGCCCATTTTCAATTAAAAAAAAAAAAGCCTGGTTGCAGCTTCTTTCTGACGTTTTTTGTTAGTCGGTTAACGCACTTTTAGTGATTTTCAACATAACCTTTGTATGGGAGGTGGGCGTGGCTATTATCCGATTTCTTCCATTTTTGAACTGTATATGGAAATGCCTGAAGGAAACAACCCTATAGAGTGTGGTTGACATAGCTATAGTAGTTTCCGAGATATGTAAGAAAAACTTAGTAGGGGGCGGAGCCACGTCCACTTTTCGAAAAAATTACGTTCGAATATGCCCCTCCCTAATGTGATCCTTTGTGCCAAATTTCACTTTAATATCTTTATTTATGGCTTAGTTATGACACTTTATAGGTTTTCGGTTTTCGCCATTTTGTGTGCGTGGCAGTGCGCCGATTTTGCCCATCTTCGAACTTAACCTTCTTATGGAGCCAAGAAATACGTGTACCAAGTTTCATCATGATATCTCAATTTTTACTCAAGTTACAGCTTGCACGGACGGACGGACAGACAGACATCCGGATTTCAACTCTACTCGTCACCCTGATCACTTTGGTATATATAACCCTATATCTGACTCTTTTAGTTTTAGGACTTACAAACAACCGTTATGTGAACAAAACTATAATACTCTCCTTAGCAACTTTGTTGCGAGAGTATATTAAACAAGTAAGGAAGGGCTAAGTTCCGGTGTCACCGAACATTTTATACTCTCGCATTATAAAGTGATAATCGAGATTTCATTATACGTCATTTACATAGTTTTCAAATACCGTATTTTTGTAAAGTTTTATTCCGCTATCATCATTGGTTCCTAATGTATATATTATACAGAGAAGGCATCAGATGGAATTCAAAATAGCGTTATATGGAAGAAGGCGTGGTTGTGAACCGATTTCAAATATATTTCGTGCATGTCATCAGGGTGTTAAGAAAATATTATATACCGAATTTCATTGAAATCGGTCTAGTAGTTCCTGAGATATGGTTTTTGGTCCATAAGTGGGCGAGGCCACGCCCGTTTTCAATTTTTACAACAAGCCTGGGTGCAGCTTCCTTCTGCAATTTCTTCCGTAAAATTTAGTGTTTCTGACGTTTTTTGTTAGTCCGTTAACGCACTTTTAGTGATTTTCAACACAACCTTTGTATGGGAGGTGGGCGTGGTTATTATCCGATTTCTTCCATTTTTGAACTGTATATGGGAATGCCTGAAGAAAACGACTCTGTAGAGTTTGGTTGACATAGCTATAGTAGTTTCCGAGATATGTACAAAAAACTTAGTAGGGGGCGGGGCCACGCCCACTTTTCAAAAAAAATTACGTCCAAATATGCCCCTCCCTAATGCGATCCTTTGTGCCAAATTTTACTTTAATATCTTTATTTATGGCTTAGTTATGACACTTTATAGGTTTTCGGTTTTCGCCATTTTGTGTGCGTGGCAGTGGGCCGATTTTGCCCATCTTCGAACTTAACCTTCTTATGGAGCCAAGGAATACGTGTACCAAGTTTCATCATGATATCTCAATTTTTACTCAAGTTACAGCTTGCACGGACGGACGGACAGACGGACGGACGGACAGACAGACATCCGGATTTCGACTCTACTCGTCACCCTGATCACTTTGGCATATATAACCCTATATCTGACTCTTTTAGTTTTAGGACTTAAAAAAATAAAATTAAAGGGAAATAAAATTAAAATTATTGAAGTGAAACTTCTTGGGCGGAAAAGTTTGCTTTAAAAGTTTAACGCTTCAATGGAGGGGGAATAGGGTTGAACGATTAACGCAACTCGGAAGGAGAAGAGCAACAGAAAAATATAGAGTGCGAGAGAGAGAGAGAGAGAATGAGAGTAAAGCAGACAACTTAAAGCAGAGAACATAAAAGCATAGAGAAGGTGCAGGTTCGACAGCGAACATTCGTTATGCAAGGCATACACGCACCAATTAGTTGGTTGATTGAGTTGAGCTAGAAATTGCCATTGTCGCCACACACGACACAACTTTTAATACAATTTTGAGGCCAACTTCATTTTGAATATTCAATTCGTAGCGTAAACATGAGTTCGGAAGTTATTGCTTTAATTATTATAAATGAAGTTTTAGCGGAAGAAGAAGAACAGGAGCAAAAAAGAATTCGGAAAAAAAGAAAATGGTGTAAAATGTGGTTGCAAAATAAAAATGAATTTTCAAATAACAAGCTTTTGAAGACGTTGAGAGAAACCGAGCCAAAGGACTACAAGAATTACATGCGCATGAGCGATGAAGTGTTTTATGATCTTCTCTTGAAAGTGAAAGTTTTTATTGAAAAAGAAGACACAATAATGCGAGAAGCAATTAGTGCAGAGAATCGTTTGGCAATAACTTTACGATTTTTGGCTACGGGAAACTCATTTGAAGACCTAAAATTTTCAACAGCAATATCTGCGCAAGCGATTGGTAAAATTGTAATTGAGACGTGCAAGGCTATTATAAAAGTTCTAAAAGACTCAATTAAGGTGGTATATAAAGAATATCCGAGTTATACATTTTATTTAACACAAAATACATATATTTTTAGCTTCCTAAAACACCTGAGCAATGGATGGCTGTAGCTGATCAATTTTATGAGAAGTCGATGTTTCCCAACTGTCTAGGCGCGCTCGATGGAAAGCATATAAATATTTCACGTCCTTCTAACTCCGGTTCATTTTATTTCAATTATAAAAAGACATTCAGTATTGTCTTGTTGGCAATTGTTGACAGCAACTCCAACTTTTTAATGGTAGATGTATGTAGGTGCAAATGGACGAATTTCCGATGGAGGCGTTTTCGGAAAATCGAAATTTTTCAAAAAGTTGAAAAGTGGAAGTTTAAATTTACCGGAACCACAAGCAGTGCTTGCAGACGAAGATTCACTCCCTTTTGTGTTTGTGTCGGATGCGGCTTTCGCTTTGAGGAAAAATGTTTTAAAACCATTTGGTCACAACAATTTGTCAGAGAATGAAATGCTGTTTAACAAAACTCTGAGCTCAGCACGGGTTAAAGTTGAAAACGCTTTTGGTATTTTGGCATCGCGTTTTCGACTTCTTCAAACGACAATAAATTTATGTCCTGAAAAAGTTACTACAGTTGTTCTTGCCTGTTGCTACTTACACAACTACTTACGGTGCCAGTCCAACTCAAATCGATTTGAATGTGAATGTGAAAATATTCAGCTGTCAGAAATGAAACCAACGCTGTCTAGAAATGCATCTAATGAGGCCAAAACAATAAGGTTGAAATATTGTGAAATTATCAAAAAACTGAAATCTCTTTAATTCCTTTTATTTACATATGTATGTATAAAATAGTGTTAAATTGGTTGTGTTCTTTAAATAAAACTTATATTCATTCTCTTATAACTAATACATAAAAAATGAAGTAAAAAAATAATTTAAACAAAAAATGAGAAAAATAAAATAAAATATATGTATGTACTCTATCTTAATATGTTTTTATTTATTGATATTGGGAGTCATTCAACAAATCAAAAACACTTGTGTATTGACTTTCGTTTTCATCTGCAAAATGTAACTCTGGAGTTATTTCAATTGTTTGTGATGTTGATTCTACAGGACTTCCAGTTGGCACAGAAATAAAACGTGGCGAATGTGATGTTGATTCTACAGGACTTCCAGTTGGCACAGAAATAGAACGTGGTGAAAGTGATGTTGCTTGTATGGGCACAGAAGTTAAACGTTGCAAATGTGATGGAGCTTGTATGGGGCTTCTAGCTGGCGCAGGAGTAAAACGTTGCGAAAGTGATGTTGCTTGTATGGGGCTTCCAGTTGGCAAAGAAGTAAAATGTGAAAAGCGTGATGTTGATTCAGTTGGACTTACAGAAGATGTTGAAATATAAAGTGGCGAGTCATTACTTAAAAAAGGCGAGCTGGTTCGTGATACATGCGGACTACTTAAATTTGGTGAGCTTGAAGGACTGTGCATATAATTGAAACATAATTTTCCAAATCGGCCCAACAGCATCACTTCGTCTACTGCTTGCTTTGCAAAAAGTTGCTGCTCCGGTTTCATTTGAAAGTATACTAAATGTTTAAAGTTGATGCGTCATAATTCATCGTACGGCACTTTTTACCGTTAGTTTTAGGTATTATATTGCAAAACAAAACAGCTTCAACATAGAAGTGGAATCAGTTTATCATGTGCAGTGAAGTGGACAAGTGTAAATAAGTACTATATATCCTATTTTTCCAATAATGGATAAAAGAAAAGAAACTTCCTCAGATTTTCGAAAAATAGTTATAAAATTACGAAAAGATGGAAAATCATTGGGTGAAATTGCTAAAACTACATCTAAATATAAGTCTACTATACAGCATATAGTAAATTCGTTCGAAAAAAATAATACTTCCGAGTACAAAAAAAGATCGGGACGCCCGCCAGAACTTAATGATAGAGATGAACGGGCTGTTGTGGATATGGTACGAAAAAATCCACGTGTGAGTAGTTTGAAAATATGCAGCGAAATAGAAAGAGCTTCGGAAAAGTGTGTGAGCAAGTCTACAATTCAGAGAACATTACGACGTAACGGATATTCTTCACGAACAGCTCGTCGAAAACCGCTAATATCTGCAATAAATCAACAAAAACGCCTAGCTTTCGCAAATCAGCACTTGAAGAAGGGTCTTGACTTTTGGCAGACAGTTCTTTTCACAGACGAAAGCAAATTCAATATTTTCGGATATGATGGACCTTCAAAAGTTTGGCGAAAACCGGGTACAGCTCTTGAAGCTAAAAATTTGCGATGTACTGTAAAACATGGTGGAGGCAGCGTGATGGTTTGGGGTTGTATGGCAGCTTCTGGAGTTGGAAACATGGTGTTTATTAGCGGAAAAATGGACAAATTACAGTATTTAGAAATTTTAAAGCAAAATTTAAAACAGTCGGTTGAAAAATTGGGTTTACCGGAAGATTATGTTTTCCAACAAGACAACGACCCAAAACATACTGCGCATTAGGTTCGCGAATGGCTGCTATACAATACGCGAAAACAGCTCCACGCTCCTCCACAAAGCCCGGACTTGAATCCCATAGAACACGTATGGGATTATTTAAAAAAAGAGTCTTAAAAACCATAAAATTTCTTCAGTGGCCACTCTAAAAAAGGCCTTAATAGAAGAGTGGAACAAGATACCAACTTCCTTTACAGTTAAACTGATCTCTTCGATGCCAAATAGAATGAAAGACGTAGTAAATCTGAACGGTGGACCAACAAAGTATTAAATTTTAAGTTTTGAAACAAATGCATCGCTTATTAAATATGAATAATAGAAATTGATTACATAAATATGTAGCGTACGATGAAATATGACGCAAAAATTTTGTTCGGTTTATACTTTTTTTATTTATCATTTTCATTCTGAAATAAAATCAATTAATTTGCTTATGAATTATATTACAGAAAGGCTTTCTTTTATTTATGGAAGAACTTTTTGCTTTTGAGTGTATTAAAAACGGAAAAATTGATTTTAGAGTGCCGTACGATGAAATATGACGCTGATTGTATAAGGAAAGTGGAAGAATCAATAAAAAGGTCAGAAATCAAAACAGATGCATTTTAAATAGGCGCCAACAATCTTTTATTCTACGAGAAATAAGAAAAGATGTGACTATTAGTGCGGTGAAGCTTTCTGCTCTTTTGAATTCAAACTTTGGTATAAGTTTAACAGCACAAACTGTACGAAATTATATTAAAAAAATTGGATTTCGGAGCAGAGTCGCACGAAGAAAACCATTTATAAATGCAATCAATCGAAGAAAGCGTATAATTTTTGCGAAAGCCTATAAAAATAAGGAGTATCGTTTCTGTAAAAGGGTGATTTTCAGTGATGAATCAAAATTCAACTTGAAGATGTCCGATGGAAGAGTAAAAATATGGAGGGAGGCAAAATACTAGCTTGTGTAAACAAAACCTTATGCCCACATTTAAACACGGCGTATCATCTGCGATGGTTTGGGGATGTTTCAGTGCTTCGGGAGTAGGAAATTTGTATTTTATTGATGGGATAATGAATGCTAGGAAGTACATAGACGTACTAAAACGAAATCTACACCAAAGTGCTGAAAAATTGGGTTTGGGAAGTCGCTTCATCTTCCAGCACGATAATGACCCCAAACATACGGCATTAGATACAAGGCTTTGGATATTATATAACTGTCCAAAATACCTGAAAACGCCACCTCAGAGCCCTGACATAAACCCAATAGAGAACTTATCGTCTATCTTGAAAAATTCATTAAAAAATTATAACATTGGAAATCTTCAGGATCTTAAACAAGCTTTACGAAAAGAATGGGAAAAAATACATACTTATGTCCAAAACTTACCAAAAAATTGGTGAAATCGATGTCACGACGCTTACATTCTATTTTAAGGCAAAAAGGTTATCCAATAAAATATTAATTTTTATATATATGCCAAAGCAGATAATATGAAGAGAGATAAATATATAAACATGCCCATGACTATTTTCGTTTCAAATACATAAATATTTACATATTAAGTAAAAATCTTCTTCTTACATGTTTTTGTATATGTACATCATATGTAAATAAGTATTGATCTTTACTCTCAAATGAAAGTAAACATCCTTCTTTCTCCTACTTACATATCGCTCATTTACTTCAATAGTCTCATAACTCAAAAAACGCATTTTTTCAGGAGATCAATTTTTAGTTTTAAGCTTTCTTTTGTGGGTTAAATAAAAGCTAAGATCGTAGATTTTCTATGCAAACTAGTGACAGGAATAATGGGATGCCCAACTTATTCCAGTGTGAGAGCACCTCAAAATAAGCGTTTTTTATAACATTTTCCATTGTGGCCAGATCGAACGAAATAAGAATTTTTGGGCATTTAAATTAAAATGCCCAATTGCACTTTCCACACCACCCAGGAGGTATGCAAAACGGCGCGTTACCGAAGTTAGTTTTGGGTGCTCGGTTCCCCTTTAGGCCTATATCACCCATTAAAAATTTATTTACATAAAAAAAAACAAAACGATAAATGAATACATATGTATAACGATAAAAACAAAACAATAACAATTCATGTAAAAAATATATAAAAATATCACAGTAATATAATTATTTACATATGTATATACAAATGCCTACATTTATATCCCAAATTCTAATTTTCCTTAAAAAAAAATGCTTTCTTATTTTAGAGCCTCTTTATCCTAACTGTTTACAAAATTTCTACTTTTTTATTTTCTATCGTAAGTTTGAGTTCGCATATTGTAACCACTAAAAAATAAAAAAAAATTGAAACCTATAGGTGTGAAACACACAAAATTTTATTTTTAAAATTAGGGACAGAAAGGTCTTTATTTAAAAATTTAGTTAAGAAATATATTCTAATTCTAATAAAAAAGGCTATAACTATTTTTGGGTCACAATTATCACAACACAAAAAGGGCCTAACATCTTCCATTTTATTAAAAAGAATATCTCCTATTCCTATTTTATGACAATTACTGTCGAATTCTTCTAAAAATCTGGTTTCCAAAATTTTTACAAATGCAATAAAATTCTCAGGCGGCTTCACTAAATTGCATTTGTCTATTTGATTTTGATGCATGAAGATGAATTCGTCCGAAGGAATTTCATCTCCTAAATATGGTAAAGGCAGGGAACATGTGTGCAGTTTGAAAATTTTTAAATAAAAATAGCCGCAAAAGTAGCTAAATGCATTTTCTTTCAAAAAATTAATTTCTAAACTACTATCTAATGTTATTGATCTAACGAGGGAGTGTTCAGGCCGTGGTAGACCTTGAAAATCCTGCCAAGAAAGGTCATTCAATAGTGAATCATTACACACATTACGTAGAACATTATTACTATGTTCCGAAATTACTGTAGCATCAGGTTCCAAAGGCAGCTCACAGTTTCCTTTTGTTACGACGTTTACGTAACGTAAGCCCCACGATTTCCTAAACAAACTAGAGAACATATAGGGCGTTACTCTAGTACCCCCTCTGCTTCGAATCTGACCAAAAAAATGTTCTAAACTGTCCTGACATAGTCGTCTCGTCTTCAAGTACGGAAAACCTGAGTGTGACAAAAATCGCCACAATCGTCTTAAACTGTTAATATTTAACACCCACCCCTTTATAAAACTAAAATTATTGGTTGTGTTGCTTTCTAATTCGTCTACGACCCGAATAGTTTTTAAAACTTGTTCTGCCTCATTTAAAAAGTCTAATTGTTCAGGGGAACCTACAAACACTTTTTTAGTGGGTACAACAGCCTCAACGAAACTGCTATTTAAAATATCAAATAATTTATTAAAAAACGAAACGAACTCCACGGTATTAATAAAACTGCTACTATTCGAGCTTAAGGCTCCCGAGCTATATAGGGACAACATACCAGAAGCGACCGTATTACTCAATACTTGAGACGCGAATTTAACCTTCATTTTTTGGAAGGTATTTGGATAAATATGAGCATCGGTTAATTTATGCGCACACCGATAACTCGACTTAGAGTCGGTTTCATAAAAATGAACAATATCCGACCAACTTACCCGTCTATTTTTAAAGAAAACCGTATTTTTTAAATTTTGTAAACAGTTACGACTACTTTTTATCAAATGGGGGCTATCGTAAAAAAAATACACTTCCTTGCCATTAACATTAAAAAAAGGCCGTGACGCTGAAACACCTAACAAATTAGCGAAATTCTGAAAATTGGTGCCCTGGTCGCAAACAAAATGGCAAGGAATTAGTCCTATATTTTGCAGTTGGGTAATGGCTTCAAGAATGTATTTCTTGAGGACATCCCCTTTGCAGGAACCTTTTACGAAAAAATAAGCCAATGGGTGGGACCAAGGCTCTCCACCTATACCTTGCACCATTATAGTCATTGCAGTAGTTGCTAATCTAGAAGTGCGATTTTCATCGCCATAATCCTCAATACCTATCACCCTATCGAATTTCCTATCATACTGCAAATGACATTTCAGTGACATTTCATCACATGAAACCGACACAAACTTTTGTTCGAAAGTGAATCCCCTGCTCCTAATCTCTATCGATTTTGTGCTACTTTGGGTGCAACCTGGGAAACGGGGCCAGTCTGTAACAAAGTTTTAAAAAGTACTTTCGGATGGAAAATCTAATTGGTGCTTTAAGTGCCGATAAGCAACTGGCGATAGAAAAAATACACCCAAAGCTATCGTTTTCAAAAATTGGCATATCGCCGACCATGGGTACGGCGATTACTATTTATAAAACTACTCCTAATGCAAGCACCTAACTGAGGAGGAACTTTACTACAAACTAAAGAAAGAGGGTCTGACTGTTCCCTAAATGAGCTATTCCTTAGCTGTTCCCTACATCTTTCTAACTCTGCGGCCATTTCAACTAACTGGGCCTTTAAACTTCTATTTTCCTGCTCTTTTTGATCTAACTTTATTTTCAAAACCCTATTCTCTTCCCTCAATTTCTTCTTCCTTTCCGTACCTGCTGTCAGACCCCTACCTGTTTGCGCGGCCTTATCAAAATTAAGAGATATATCCTCCTCCAAAAATGGAAGAGGCTCTAAAATTTCATCTTCAGTATCACTTTCAATAATTGGAAAAAGGTGCCTCGATGCATTTTGTGCATTTGAGACAGCTTCTTCAACTTGGGGAGCAAAATTTTCGAAACCCAATAAAATTGTTTCTTCTAAATCCGAATTTGGGGTGTAGGCTCAACTTTTAAATTAGTGTCGAGAACGGCCCTCGAACGCAATCGCTTTTCAAGGCGCATTTTTGCCGAAAAATGCCGCTCACAAGCAAAAATATGTTTACGTGTTTCATCGGAAACACCTAAACGGTTGAGCCAACATTTACGCCAATTTAAAAGAAAAAGAAGGAAGATAAAAACATAAAATAACTACATACATATAGTGCAAAAATACCAAACATATAAACTTATCTATTCAAATTAACCGGTATATTCGTTACATTTAATTATTTAAAAAATTAAATTTCAAAATATCGAAATTTATCGAAACTTTTTCTTACACTTTTTTTCCGACTTAATTGAATTTAATTATTTAAATTATATAATTAAATATTATTTAAATAGTACTATCAAATTTACATTGTAAATATTTAAACGAACCCGTATTAACGTTACATTTATATATTTAAGAAATTAAATTTCAAAATATCGAAATGTATCGATAATTATATTACACTTCTTCTGTTTTTTTTAAATATTGTAACACCGGATTTTTATTATTGCACTATATCACTTTTTGCACTATTTATAGTCTATTAAAATTACTTACCGTTCGAGATCCGATCCCTCGTTGGGAAATCTAAATACTGTATTTCCCTCGCTGCAGCCCACAATGCACTTTTTCCACATTGGTGTTTTCGGCATTTTCGCTGTAAATTAATATGGGATTTATATATAATTATGTACGCAAATTACTTTTATGGTACTTACGTTTATATTTGCTGATTATATTTATTATGATTTATACTCGTATATGTATGTATTTAAACAATCCTCATTCACACTTGTTCTTCACTACTTCACTTTTTACTAATACTTTTTTCTGCGAAGAAACGATGGCCGTTACGAATTCCTCCATTCTAATATTATTTTGGCGGGATTTCAATCCGGTCGTCTCTTTTCTTCCAATTGCGAAACGTCAAAACCTACCCAATCCAGTCAACTGTCAAAGTTCGGTAGGTGAGCGGCTCTCACATTTCCAGTGACAGGAGAGTCGGGCATCCCATTATTCCTGCTAGTGATATGTCATGTGTAGTATACATTATAAAAGAAATTCGACAGAAATTAATGATTTCCCAATTTTTTCTTGAACAAAAACTTTTCTGCTTTGAATTATGTCATTGTTTCTGAAAAAACATACATACATACATAGATATTTCTCGGTTATAAACTAAATGTGTCATTGTTGTTGAGAAATAAAATACAAACCCCCATATTCATAATAAATAAAAATGGTTTATAAAGTTTTTTAAAATGACATTTCCATCCGAATTTCCATTTATAAGAACCTTATATTTATTTTTTATGAATAATGGGGGAAATTTATACATTTAGACATTTTATTTTCGGGGGTTTTTAACGTAAAAAAAAATCAGATACAAAAATTCATAGCATCAAAACATATTTTTATATGAAGTTCATTTTCAGTTTTTAAAAATAGTAGAAATAATTAGTAAATAGTGGAAATACATAGATGATTGAATCACAAATTGTTATGAAATTCTTGATAAAAGCGTGGAATCAAGTTCTTTTTAATTAATTCGTAGATATCTTGTCTTTTATTATTAGGAATTCTGATTTTGGAGTGGTAGGCTTTTTGTAAATCAATCGGGTTGCTATGTTTCTTCTTGGATTTGATTATAGTGGCTTCCCTGAACTTCTCCTCAGCGTATGATGTTTTGAAAAGCACAGAGTTGGGTGACTCTCGTTGAACCTTCAGGATTTTCACTTGAGAGAGTATAATTTCTCCCATATTCAATGGGCACATGTCAATAGAGAGTAATTTGATCTCAAAGAAATCTCCATAAGACTTTCGATTTTCGGTATTGTTTCAATAAACGCCCTTATTCCATCTGCCATATTCTTGTCAAGTTTTTTGTGCTTTCCGTGTTTGCCTCTTTGATCCGGCTCCAATACTTCGTTCGCGAGTTTTTCTCGTTTCTCTATAACTGTTCGTATTGGTCGATCGTTGATATCAAGAGTGTTTTTAAAAAATAATTTGCAGACGCGAAAAGAATTATCAAATTTCTTTAAAAAAAAGGCATTATTGTATTGTCGAGGAGCTCTCTTTCCACCCAAGCGCACATAGCAGTATTTGGGTCCAACGAGTTTCATACAGTTAGAAATAAATTGCCTCTGCTTCTCAATGTCGCCAAGAGCCCAATATGAGGAAAATATCTCTTTTCTCTGCTCTTCGCTAAATATATTTGAACATTTATACCGACAGTTTTCACCGCACGGAGGTTTAATTTCTCTTTTGTTTCGAATAATTTTTTTTTAAGCTTTCATAGTGTTCACCACTATTTCTCTTTTTTTTACAATATTTTTCTTCCAATTTTCTGGCTGCTTCCTCTTTTTTTTTCCTTTCATCGCCGGACTAACCAGAATGGTGGAAGAATTGTTTATGTTTGAAGTTGATGTGCTTGGTTGTAGATCAAAGGTGTTTTGTTCAGGTACTGGCGTACATAATTCTAGATCTGGAGAATCTTCCTCGAAGCAGTTATCATAAATTAGGCTGTTTACCGCGGTCGGATGTGGTGGGTTATCTTCATCATTGCCGTAGACACTATCACTGGAATCGTTAGCAGAAACTGGGAAGTACTTATGTCACATCAACTATGGAATTGTCACTATCTTCTGAGAAAAATGAAGAAGATCCGCAATTATTTTTGGATAACGACATTTCCTAGTAAGCTAGAAAAAGTCGAAATTCGTAATTTTATTATCAGCAATAGTGTATCATTTTACGTTATGAGAAGGTGTTTTATATTATAGTCGATACTATTTTCGTAAATAATGACATATTTTATATTAACACAAAATCGCCATTTCTACACAGCCCATTTCTTCACGAAAAAAACGTCACAAAACAAAATACCTATTTTCAACAACAACGTCACATATTGTGTTGCGCAAATTATGAGGAACTAAAATTTTTCAACAGTATAGTCACAACGCAAAATAATACTATTTACATGAAAATTAGCAACATGAAAAATATAACTACCTTTTCACATAAATCGCTGTAACACAAAATATATCGTGTTTTCGGAAAAACGAATAATCTTTACACGACGACGACTCATGTTAAACTGAAATGTGTCGATGCTGTAGCAAAAATTTGACGCGTCACAACAAGTGGAATAACGGCACCTTTTCATCTCACGCTCTCAATTTTCTACTAATCACAGAAAATTTTTTATACAATATTAACCATCATATTGAGCACATTTTTTGAGTTATGACACTGTTAAAGTAAATGAGCGATATACATATTAATTTTTTAAAACTTTAATTATTTTGTTTTAGTTAAATTTACTGCATTTGCACAACAAGAATAGGGTTGCATACTAGAAAATAAATGGTATTGCCATAACGCCTAGTTGTCAACAAAAGAAAATAAGCAAAAAAATTATACCCCAAATACCTGAAAAATTTTAATATAAAAAATATTTTGTCATAAATAAAAGTAAAAACAAATTTAAAGTTCATATGTATGTTTTATTGCTTGTAAAAGCTTTTCAAATGGATCTTTATGGTTTCTTCGTATGGTTTTACGCCACAGATACTCAATAATCAAATCCGTGAAGTTTTGTTGTTTAGAGAAATTGTCCTTTAAAAAGAATCTTTTGATGACACGCCACTGTGACTCAATCCTTTGAGTGTGTGTCCCTTCTGGGGCGACAAAGGAATTTTCCGGATCACTATGATTGACCCTTCGGTGCTCATACTCATGATAGGAAAGGTAATTATATGCCCTCCAAAAGTCGGTACATATAATTGACCCTTCCGCCACGTGTGTCTTGATAATAGGTATGAGCACCTCAGCAGATCTAACGTTCTCGGGACACACTACCAATCTCAAATCCTCGCTCCCATCCTCTACCATGCCCAGTACCCAGCGACCTTCAACTATTCTACCTGAAATATGAGAAAATAAGTTAGTACGTAAAATTATATTTTTTCCAATTTTCCCCACAGCCTCTTTATAGTCTATTTGATACAACACAACGGCTTCTCGACAATAGCTGTACCAATCGCATATGGTGGCTGTTGACAAAATATCTATAAAGCTGTTTTTCGGACTTCGGTCTGGCACCAATGAGAAGAGTATGCGAACATCAGATAAAATATCTGAGGCAATGGTATCTTCGCATTTTCAAACCAAGTGCCAACGGCAACTACCTCTACGACATCTAAAAGACCCGACCGTATTGTTCCCCGGTTGAGTGGAGAGCATGGGTGTTTTATGCTTGCGGCACAATTTATTGCTTAAAATTAAGCCCTCTTGTTCCGCAAAGGCAATGCACTTCTCCCTAGTGCTAAACGTCTGCACAACTTTGGTTATGTTCCACATTTTTCTTAGTTCTGCAACGGTAAGAACACTTTTATGTACACCGCGGCTGGTGGAAGGTTCAACGAAATCTACAGAGAATACTTAATTAAAAATTTTGAAATACATATTTGATAACATACACACCTGATCGTTGTGCACACATTTTATAATTTTTTTTCTTTTTAATAAAAAACCAATTTGAAGAAATGAAAATATTTAAAAATCACTAAGCACACTTGCTAATTGCTTCGCCAATTTTAAAAGTAAAAGCGGAACAAACAAAAGAAACAGTACTTAGTTTGAAAATTAAAAGAATCTTGACCGTTTCTTAAATATTTTTGCTTGAATTATTCCCGTTAAAGAAAATGCAGAATGTTAAAGAAAATGCAGTAGTTGTACCCTTCACGGTATTACAACTTTTTATCCAAGCTTTAAAAA